>NC_042984.1:23457487-23652110 GCF_901001165.1 Salmo trutta | reverse complement strand
TTGAATGGCTAGGTTATGAGAATAGGACTACTGAATTGTAACTGGCTAGGTTATGAGATTAGGAGTACATGAATTGTAAACTGGCTAGGTTATGAGTTAGGACTACCTGAATATGTAACTGGCTAGGTTCATAAGAATAGGAGTACATGAATTGTAACTGGCTAGGTTATGAGATTAGGACTACATGAATTGTAACTGGCTAGGTTATGAGAATAGGACTACATGAATTGTAACTGGCTAGGTTATGAGATTAGGAGTACATGAATTGTAACTGGCTAGGTTATGAGAATAGGAGTACATGAATTGTAACTGGCTAGGTTATGAGAATAGGAGTACATGAATTGTAACTGGCTAGGTTATGAGAATAGGACTACATGAATTGTAACTGGCTAGGTTATGAGATTAGGAGTACATGAATTGTAACTGGCTAGGTTATGAGAATAGGACTACATGAATTGTAACTGGCTAGGTTATGAGATTAGGAGTACATGAATTGTAACTGGCTAGGTTATGAGAATAGGACATTATAAGAATATTGGGGATACAAATAGTAGACGTCATACTATAAAATAAAAACATTCCTTAACCCAAAGTATTTTAAATAATACATTGAATATGATATGCACATGTCAAGTACCCACTCACACATACAACACACATTACCCACACAGGGTGTTTCTCAATATGCATACTATGGTGCTCCACACCCTCATGCTGTGAGTGCATTGTCCGAGGACGTTCTCTTGACCACGTTCTTGTGAGGACATGAGAGTGGAGAACACATAAAACGTTACACTTGAGAAGCACTCGCACTCCCCCTAACTGTATGACCTTACACTGCACCTCCCCGTTCACTGAACCTTCTCCAGCCAGGACAATGGCAATAATAGAGACCAAACAAGATATACACAAAGCAAACCTTTTACTTCATGACTATCAGCTAGCTATATGTGAATTGTAATAATCTAGCTAACCAGAAAGTTAACAGGCAAAAATGACCTAAAACGAATGTTGTGCAAGGTAGATTTGTGGGTAACTAGCTGCCAATTCGTGGCTATCTAGCTAGCTAAGTAGTAGCTAGCCAGTTAATGTTAGTCCTATTGACTTACAACGGGCTTACGATCTACGTACACTACAGTGGGTATTGTATGCAGGTAAACATGCTAACATAACACAGTATGTATTTATTAATGTATCAAGATAAAATATTGTATTTAGCCAACATATGAGATGTGAATGGGCAATGTTTAATTCCCAAGTTGGAGTTGATTTTCTTTTGCTTCAGCTCAAATAATGCGTCATTTTTCGATGTGGTGCATCATATTTCTGTGCTTACTTTCCATTGAAGCTGGCATCGATGCATCCTTCACAATATGTACCAACGGAGTACGCATCCGTGAAGTGCCCTCCGTGCTCCGTTTCGCGTACTTTGATTTGAACTCATTTGAGAAACAAAGAGACATGTCATCTCCATCAGACTGTGACTCTCCCAACGGGGAAAAGCTTCTAGCAATACTCCTCATTAAATCCCTGGCGGCAGGCACAGAGGCCACAATTAATACAGCCATCGATATGGCTAGCACTGTTACCACATCGCTGACTGTGTAACCGACAGTCAGCGATGAAGACCGTAGGGAAAAAATCAACAAATTGCATGAAACGAACAGCTCACTGAAGATGTGTAGGCCGGGCATTCATGAGGTTGAGTCTGTTTCTGCTATAACATGGACTCTACAATGTGATGAAACTTTGTCGCTCCTTGCTGAAATAAGCGAGGTGTTGTAGCAAATGAGTGGTCGGTTGCCACCCCCTGCAGCAGCACATGCAGTCAGGAGCAGAGGAGTGGAGAATATGTGGGTCTTTTTGCTATTCTAATGGTTACAATGGTGACAGTGGTTATTTGGCTGACCAATTACCGTCATCCAAAATTCAATGACCGTCATAGCCCTAGTCATCGATTATTAGAGCTATTGATTGCTGAGCCACAGGTGCATGGAGCTGGAGACCCGTACTTTACCTTACCAGAAAAGCCATACACACAGAGTAACACTACACACTATAGACACAATAGACACTGTGGCAAAACGGTTTGTTTTGCAGCCACTGGCTAATACAGAGCATGACTGTATCTAGAAATAGATACAAACACAAGACTAGCTATTCATATTAACCTAAAAACCCTGTCCTAACTCAATATTGCCTTGCTTCCCTTCCTCATTAAGGGTGTGTGTGTGTGTGTGTGTGTGTGTGTGTGTGTGTGTGTGTGTGTGTGTGTGTGTGTGACTGAGTGCATTCTTGCGTGTTGCTCACCACCTCATTAAGTTTCACTGCATTAAAGCCACTTTTATGAATTGAACATAGTTCCAGGCCCATTGTTCACCTGCAAATTATATAATATAACAACATTTGCCTTTTTCTCTGTCTGCTTGGAGTTTCTGTAGGACAATGAAGTCAGGGATCTTAATGAGGAGTGTCTTCTGACAGCTGCGTTAGAGAGAGAGAGAAGGTCCCTGTATTAAAGGTGATTCCTCTGTATATCAACTATGAGGAGGTTTAGGAACTGCTATCACCTGGTTTCGCTTTGGCTCTGTTTTATATGCAGGGCTTGAGCCACTGTAAACTATTCAGCTTCAGATCTGGGCCTATTTGGTATCATAGAGTGTATTTGTATAACTACATATGAATTTAACTTTTCCCTTTGAGGCATGGCAATATATGTGTGTGTTCCCCTTTAAGAAAGTGGCCTCGTGTGTGTGTGTGTATATATGTGTGACCCCAGAGGTTAGGACACAAATTGCCTGTCATTGTAATCAGCGTTTTGTAGAGGGAAAGTCAAGCCTGACTGCAGCTCCCAGCATGCCCTGGAAGACACACACACCAGGCAACATCAGCACAGCACAGCAGTGGCTAGACTGCAGGCAGAACAGAACACACAGAACCCAGGGCTTGGCAGGGAGACCAACCAGGCTCTCTGTCTGCTTCCTCTGCATTTTAAACCAGCTCTCCCTCCTACACTAGTCCCCCCCACCCCCCCCACCCCCCCACCCCCCTGCTCAGAGCCAGCTGCAGCCTAGTCGTCCAAGAATAATGTTGATTTGGTGCTTTCAAGGAATGATGAATGGCTTTGCCCCCATGTCTCTAAACTAGAGACATTTACCTGACCCTGTATCTAGGAGGGAGACACTGGAGGGCTGGTATGATGTGTCAGGTGCAGGAAGGCAGGGGCATTGGGGAAATGTATTATTGAGTAACCCTAGTGGCCTTCATCCTATTGTATTCTCTCACCCCAGCAGGGAATCAAAACACAAAATAACCCTTGATTACGACAATATGACTATTGTATCAATACCCCCTCTCACGCATCAGAAGGAAGGACCAACAAACCCTCCCTCATACACTACTGCCAAACCAGCCACCGGGGCCAACAGCAATCACACCCAGAAGCATTAACGTGTGGAAAATGACCCGCCCAGCCAGCTAGGGCCTTAAATCTCCCAGTCACGCCTTCAATCAGGTACACTACTGGACATACAGAGCCCCTAGCCAATCCCTTCACGGCAGCTTTATTACTATGGAGCTGGTCCCAGTGCTGAGCCAGACACGCAGCATCCACTCCAGCATGGAGACAAAGCAGGGGGCAGGGAGGCACGAGGGCTCTACAGAGGGTTAGTCAGGCCCCTCAGATCCCCTCAGAGCCAGGCAGAAAGGACTCAATAGAGAGGACCTACCATGCAGGGCTGGAGAGGCTCAGCTCATCTACATGTAAAAGGGAACACAAGAGGGATTTTGACCCACACACTGTCAATGAACACAGATAGACCACCAACACCACTACCGTCACCATAACGTATACAGGGAGACTCTAGCTCTTTGTGTTCCACAGTCCCTACCTCTTTATTCTTATTTGGCTTCCTGGCTTTGCTCCCAGACTCCTACTCTCTTTTCCTCTCCTTTTCCTCTCCTTTTCCTCTCCTTTTCCTCTCCTTTTCCTCTCCTTTTCCTCTCCTTTTTCTCTCCTTTTCCTCTCCTTTTCCTCTCCTTTTCCTCTCCTTTTCCTCTCCTTTTCCTCTCCTTTTCCTCTCCTTTTTCTCTTCTTTTCCTCTCCTTTTCCTCTCCTTTTTCTCTCCTTTTCCTCTTCTTTTCCTCTCCTTTTTCTCTCCTTTTCCTCTCCTTTTTAACCATTCTGTCCTCCCCTTGCCAAGGTGCAGCAGAGTGGACCCTTAAACGTATGCCATGAAGCAAAGCCAAAGTGAAGTCACTGGAATAAAGAATAGTTTATATGGGAAGTACGAAAGTTACATTCACATTAAAAAGGATATCAAATAGCTAAAGCAGGTTTCATAGGCACTGAGGGGCTGACGCAACATTACACCACCAGGGAACAGGGAAAAGAAGTATTGTGTCAGAGACACACAGGTCATACTGTATATCAGTGCCTAACTAACCTCAGCCTAATCGATCCCGGCAGTGAGAGAGAGAGAGGGCTGTAGAATTTGTCTTGTTCTCTAGAACCGGCTGACCCTCCAAGACAGCTCAATGTGGATTTAAATAACATCCGCTTTTCCTCGCCCAACTGTCAAGGTCAATCCTCATTTCACTGGAAATCTACACCGGCAGTTCACAAAGAAAACAACTCAATGACACTTTTATGCTGAGCCAAGGAAAAGCCTGACGGTGGCCATTCTGCAAGGCTGAGTATAGATGATAAAAAAGACTAACTGACAAACTGCCTATTTCTTTCTGTCAGCAGAGGAGAGCTGGACAGGTGGAAAGGGGGCGAGTGACAGACATCTCCATGACGATGACTGCAGAGGGATACGGGACAGGAGGAGAACAGGGCCTGAGATGTCCTGATTAGCCTAATCCTGCAGGACCCCCCTGACAAGGCTTAGGGGAATAATAGCCTTGCACCTTCTGTTCCACCACCACAGATTTGTTTACCCCACGTTTCCCACCCTAGTGCCTGCTGGGAGGATGGCGCTGTCCCTCTCGTGACCGGGGTTAGCTCTCTGTGTGCTTACTGCTGGGACAATCTCTAGCAGATTGGGTAGAGGGATAGAGGGGAGGCAGAGGCAGGGAGTAGGGTTAACACAAGGACATACAGTACTACTGAACTACTTCATATGACACATTAGTGACAAGGAGGATTCAGACTCTGTGCATTGGAGTATCTGTGTGCCCTTACATATCATGAACCTCCACCGTCTAAATGAAGAATAGAGAATATAATTCAGCAGAATCAAGCAGTAGACACTGCATATACAGTTGTGGCCAAATGTTTTGAGAATGACACAAATATTAATTTCCACAAAGTTTGCTGCTTCTGTGTCTTTAGATATTTTTGTCAGATGTTACTATGGAATACTGAAGTATAATTACAAGTTTTTCATAAGTGTCAAAGGCTTTTATTGACAATTACATGAAGTTGATGCAAAGAGTCAATATTTGCAGTGTTGACCCTTCTTTTTCAAGACCTCTGCAATCCACCCTGGCATGCTGTCAATTAACTTCTGGGCCACATCCTGACTGATGGCAGCCCATTCTTGCATAATCAATGCTTGGAGTTTGTCAGAATTTGTGGGTTTTTGTTTGTCCACCTGTCTCTTGAGGATTGATCTGCCTAAAATACTTTTAAAATATAATTTGGAGAATCATAGATGACTCCATCTTCAGTAACGAGTTTCTGCAAATTCTTTTTGTTAGCGTTCCTGTATTGGAGATTCAGGAAGAATTTTGTGAATTTTTCCTACATATTCCATCAAGTTTGCTTAATTTTTGTAATAGATTACATTAGATCGTTCTTGAATAAGTTCCTCAAGTTATTTTAGTTTTTCCTCTAACTTTTGTATCTCTGTAGTATCGTTTTTATTGCTATCTACCTGTACTATTAGTTAATGTATTTCCCTTGTAAGTCTTGTCTATTTAGCCAGAAACTGCTTTTTTTTTATTATTGATGAATATTGACTTGAATGACCTCTGAAGGTACATTTTGTCACAGTTGTCCAAAGGAGTAGACCAAGGTGCAGCGTGGAATATGTTAATCTTGTAGTTTAATGCAAAAAATTAACACTTTACAAATTAACATGTCAAGATATAGGGGGCAGTATTTTCGATTTCGGATGAAAAGCGTGCCCAGAGTAAACTGCCTAATACTTGGGCCCAGAGTCAAATATTTGCATATTATTAGTAGATTTGTATAGAAAACACTCTGAAGTTTCTAAAACTGTTTGAATGATGTCTGTGAGTACAACAGAACTCATATGGCAGGCAAAAACCTGAGAAAAATCCAACCCGGAAGTGGGAAATCTGATGCTTGTAGTCTTTTCAAGTCATTGCCTATCTAACACACAGTGACTTAGGGTTCATTTTGCACTTCCTAAGGCTTCCACTAGATGTCAATAGTCTTTAGAACCTTGTTTCAGGCTTTTGCAGTGAACAGAGAGCGAACAAGAAGGCTGGGAAGTTGGTGACTCAGAAAATGACATGAGTTCATTGGCGCACATTTACATGATGAGGTAGCTGTGTTCCATAACGTTTTTCAATACATTGGAATCGTCCGGTTGGAATATTATTGAAGTTTTATGTTAAAAAGGCCCTAAAGATTGATGCTATACAATGTTTTTCAACAAACAACCTGTTTCAACAAACGTAAATATAACTTTTTTTTAACTTTCCGTCGTGAAATTTTCAGCGCGCTTCCTACATTTGGAGAAGCTTACTGAACGCGCAAACAACAAGGAGGTATTTGGACATAAATTATGGACTTTATCGAACAAAACAACATTTATTGTGGACCTGGGATTCCTGGAAGTGCCTTCTGATGAAGATCATCAAAGGTAAGTTAATATTTATTATGCTATTTATGATTTTAGATGACTCCAAAATGGCGGGTATCTGTATTGTATGATGTATTTTTCTGAGCGCTGTACTCAGATTATTGCAAAGTGTGCTTTCCCCGTGAAGCTTTTTTGAAATCTGTCACAGCGGTTGCATTCAGGAGATGTTTATCTATAATTATTTGAATAACAGTTTAATATTTTATCAACGTTTATGATGAGTATTTTTGTAAATTGTTGTGCTGATTCCCCCGAAAGTTTTGGAGGATAAATATTTTCTGAACATCACACGCCAATGTAAAATGGGTTTTTGGATATAAATATGAACTTTATTGAACAAAACATACATGTATTGTGTAACATTGAGTCCTAGGAGTGTCATCTGATGAAGATTATCAAAGTTTAGGTGTTTAATTTTAGCTGTATTTATGGTTTTTGTGACCCCTCTCCTGCTTGGAAAATGGCTGTGTGGTTTTTCTTGTGTTGGCACTGTCCTAACATAATCTAACTTTATGCTTTCGCCGTAAAGCCTTTTTGAAATCGGACAATGTGGTTGGATTAAGGAGAGGTTTATCTTTAAAATGGTGTAAAATAGTTGTATGTTTGAGAACTTTGAATTATGACATTTTGTTGTTTTGAATTTGGCGCTCTGATTTTTCACTGGCTGTTGAATAGTGTGAACCGTGGGTGGGACGGTAGCGTCCCACGTAGCCCTGAGAAGTTAAACAAAAATGACAGCCGACAGTTCCGTCAGGTACTTACAACTAAACGGAAAACAACTACCCACAAAACTCAAAGGAAAAACAGGCTGCCTAAGTATGGTTCCTAATCAGAGACAACGATAGACAGCTGCCTCTGGTTAGGAACCATACTCGGCCCAACATAAAGAAATACAAAAACGTAGAATGCCCACCCCACACCCTGACCTAACCACATAGAGAAACAAACCCTCTCTCTCAGGTCAGGGCGTGACACATTTAAAGGTATCCCAAACAATAAGGGGATTTGCTGAACCTATATTATACTGGAAAAATGCAGTTATAAATTATTTTGTCTTAGTTAAAAATAAGTTGTCCTCCAGTAAACTTTGATAAAATTTCCAATATCCCCGTCCATGTGGAAATTCTATAAGAGTTATGTGAAGGCCAATTAGATGATGATCCGATTGCATTCTGCCTCCTATTAAAACTTTTTTAACCTTTGATGCAAGAGAGAAAGAGACAAGAAAGTAGTCAAGGCGACTAGCTTGATTAAGTCTGCTCCATGTATATCTCACTAGGTCAGGGTTTTTTAGTCTGCAAATATCCACTATTTCTAATATGTCCATAATATTTATGATTTCCTATGATAGTTTGCAGAGTGATTTCCTTTACGGTTCATTGATGTCCTTAACACTGTGTTATAGTCTCAAACTTTAATGATTTGATCATTTGTTGCCTTTAAGTTCAATAAATTGGTATAAATATTTTTTGAAGAAGTAGGGATCATCCTGATTTGGACCATATAGATTAATGAGCCAAATCTCTTTTTCATCCACTTTCATATTCAGAAAGATCCACCTTCCTTGCGAATCATTCCTGACTATTTGCACATTCAGATCGAAATTGTTGTTAATTAATATCATCACACCTATTGAGTTCCTTTGTCCATGACAGAAAATTATTTCACCACCCCATTCCTTTTTCCACGCAACTTCATCTAAGGATGTAGAGTGAGTTTCCTGTAAACAGTATATGTTATACTCCTTTTCTTTTAACCATGTAAAGACTGATCTTCTTTGTATAATCTGCTAAACCATCACAATTATAACTGGCTATACTTATTTCACCCCTTACCATAACTAGATACTATTCTCAGGCTAAATTGACCATAATTAGTGCTTGTAAAATTACTGCCATCAGAGGTATTATGAAGGTCAGAACTAGAGCTTTCAAATGTCTGATATTTAGAATTCAAGAAATAGGTTCTAGCAATATTTGTGTTATTCACTTCCCTGTGCCTGTAAGCCAATGCCACAAAATGTAGACAAAATATTATGTGTGTAGTAAATCTGAGTAGGTTGATGTGTATGATATTGGATGTGATTTAGTGAGAGTGTGTACGATGTCTGGATAAGAGTAAGACTATAATGTGTGATGTCCAAATAAATAATAACTCTGCCAATTTGCATGGTTGAGTGTCTGTAACATGTAGTGCGTATAGCCTTAATATTCATGATGATCATTGTAATCCATATCATATCACCATCATAGTTGCATCATAATTACCTTTAATATCATTGAAAAACACATCCCAGCATTTCCATAGAAATTGACGTTTCACATGATCATGAAAGAGAACTTGCATTACTATAGAGACGGCTTCACTACAGTACAAATGTATTCCGTACAATATGTTATTATTCCCCAATGCCACTATTCTGATATTAAATTATAAAACAGTTCGACAATAGATAGAGGTGTGAGAGGGAGAGAAGAGAAGAGAAAAGAGAGAAAGAGAGTGAGAGAAGAGAGCGAGATCAGGTGTGTATGTGTATGTATAAGTCCGTATGTGTAAGCGAGCATGTAATTGAGTATGTGTGTGTTCATATCCACTTCATAGTGTTCAAATATTTTTACAGTTCCCATACTTTCTTTTTTTCGTAACCTGTTGGTCCGCGCATGCTTTCAGTACACGTCCCGGTAATCCTTCTGGCCCTGCGGCTTTGTGAATGTTGACCTGTTTAAAGGTCTTGCTCACATCGGCTATGGAGAGTGGGATCACACAGTCATCTGGAACAGCTGGAACTCTCATGCATGCTTCAGTGTTGCTTGCCTCGAAGCGAACATAAAAGGCATTTAGCTCGTCTGGTAGGGTCGCGTCACTGGGCAGCTTGCGGCTGGGTTTCCCTTTGTAGTTTGCAAGCCCTGCCATAGTGGGATTTATTATAAGTGTCTGTGTTAGTGTCCCGCTCCTTGAAAGTGGCAGCTCTAGCCTTTAGCTCGTAGCGGATGTTGCCTGTAATCCATGGCTTCTGGTTGGGAAATGTACGTACGGTCACTGTGGGGACGGCGTCGTCGATACACTTATTGGTGAAGCTGGTGACTGAGGTGGTTTACTCCTCAATGTCATTGGATGAATCCCGGAACATATTCCAGTCTGTGCTAGTACAACATTCCTGTAGTGTAGAATCCAAGTCATCTGACCACTTCCGTATTGCGTGAGTCACTGGTACTTCCTGCTTTAGTTTTTGCTTGTAAGCAGGAATCAGGAGAATAGAATTAATGTCAGATTTGCCAAATGAAGGGCGAGGGAGAGCTTTGTGTGCGTCTCTGTGTGTGGATTAAAGGTGGTCTAGAGTTTTTTTCCCTCTAGTTGCACATGTGACATGCTGGTAGAAATGAGGTAAAACGGATTTAAGTTTCCCTGCATTAAAGTCCCTGGCCACTAGGAGCGCCGCTTCTGGATGAGCATTTTCTTGTTTGCTTATGGCCTTATACAGCTCGTTGGGTGCGGTCTTTGTACCAGCATCGGTTTGTGGTGCTAAATAGATGGCTACGAATAATATAGATGAGAACTCTCTTGGTAGATAGTGTGGACTACAGCTTATCATGAGGTAGTCAAAATAATTTACAAACAATGCAAAACAACAAACAAAATAGCAGAGTTGGCTAATTCACCATTTTGTCAAATAGCCACGTACTATAGTCTTTTTTTTAATCAAGTTTAACATGTGCTCTTTGTGACAGAATGTTAAAATTAGGTGAAATCAAACATTTTTTTATACCAAGTTACACTTCTCAAAAGGCACCGAATTGGTGGAACGACCCAGCTACCTCATGGCCAGTAAGAGAACCAAGAGAACAAACCTCCCAACAGTAAGAGGGGAAAGACCTGCTAACCTCACTACCCTACACACAAACACACACTGCCAAACACCATGAACAAACACAAATGCACCTGTGTGTCTTTTTCATTAGTCATCCAATATTCCCGCAGCAACTATTAAATGTGTTTTGGGTCCAGTGAGAAAGGCAGACAGAGGAGAGAGAGAGAGAGAGAGAGAGAGAGAGAGAGTGAAAGAGAGAGAGAGAGAGAGAGAGGGGGGGGTAGAGATAGAGAGAAAAAGAAAGAGAGAGAGGGGCAGAGAGAGAGAGGGAGAGAAGGAGAGAGAGAGAGAGAGAGAGAGAGAGTGGGAGGGAGAGAGAGAGAAAGAGATAGAGAGAAAGAGATAGAGAGAGAGAGAGGGGGGAGAGAGATCGGCACTGAGGAAAAAGAAAATCATTATGAGACAGGTCGATATATAGGAGGAATGAGCGGTGAAGAAGAGAAAGTACCTCCTAAGGCCTGAGAACTCTGCAGTGTTTCAGTCCAACTCTCTCTAGATTAATCTTCCTCAAAGAAATGTCACAGAGGAGACGGTGAGACACCGGGTAAATTGTATCATCAATTTAGATCACCAACTAAAACCTCAAACACAATCTACTGCACCTTCCACTGTCTGCCTTAATCAGCTAATGATGCCTGATTAAACTTAAATTAAATGTGTTGTGGGTTTCCTTATGTGTAGATAGTACTGTATAGAGAGAGTATGAGAGCCAAAGTAGTAATGTACTCTATTATGTAATCATGACAGGGTCAGAGTTGGGTCAGATAAGAGAAAAAAGGTGTTTAAGTCAAACCGAGTCAGTGAGATGGAGTGTTGTTATTGTAGAGTCTGTGTTTGTTGTGTCTGTTGGTTAGCTATGCCACCGGGGTCTGCTGAGCTGGGCCCTCGTCTGTGGTAACGGAGATGAACTTATCAACTCTGTCTCTGGCGTTACGTGATTAGTCTGTGGCCATGTGGCCCAGCACCAAGATGTCAGTGATTGGTGGTGTGGTGGCCAGACAGACAGACATGGCCTGGAGCTGCCTACAGCCACAAGACTACAGAAGGCTCTGGGAAACAGTCAAGGTTATAATGGCCACCTTTGTGAAGTCTGAAGAAATAACTTTTCTGTCCTTCATCCACTTCTTGGTCTCTCGATGGGATATTTATTCAAAATGTTTACTGTCCCCGAGAAATGTCCTACATGCCGTACACAGAAAGCGCCCCCCCTCCTTCAACCACACACACACACACACACACACACACACACACACACACACACACACACACACACACACACACACACACACACACACACGGCTGGCCTGGCCAGAGTGTGTGTATAGCCCTGACAGCTCGGCAGTAGAGCTGGGACACTGATATCTCTGTTGAGCAGGAAGAGGTCTTTGTTCCACACCCAGATAGTGATCTAATCTCCATCAGTTAGTCTGCTCTGAACGGGCACCCAGGCTGCCTAACACACACTTTAATTAGTCCAATGGGCGTTGTGTATGCATAGCCTGTTGCCAGCTCACATGACCAGGAGGCAGGAGTTAAATGCCCTGGAACTCTGTGGAGGAGACCACTGCAGCCAGAAAGGGCATTATGACTGAAAAATGAATGCCACACACACACACGCACACACACTACTTAAGTTCATGGGAAAACAATCAGTGGTGTCAGACCAGGGGATGGCCTCATATTACGATGTACTGTACAACATATATTAAGTATAGCACTGGTACAGCCTGAAGGGGGGGGGACCAGGAGAGGGTCAGGCAGAAAGAAATGGACTGGGATAGAGAGAGAGAGAGAGAGAGAGAGAGAGAGAGAGAGAGAGAGAGAGAGAGAGAGAGAGAGAGAGAGAGAGAGAGAGAGAGAGAGAGAGAGAGAGAGAGAGAGAGAGAGGACAGCAGAGCCAGAGAAAAAGAGGGAGACGGACAGTAAGGTACGATAGTAGAAGCCTGCTGTTCTCTTCACTCTTTCCTCAGCCAGTAGATTCAAGTGATTTAAACAGCAAGTCATTATGCAAATATGCGCTGCCATAGAGTGTTGTAATAATATTGCCAAATTGTAAACAGTAATCATGTTTAAGGAGGGGAGGGAAATAAAACAACAGTATTTATTACCCAGAGATCCCTAATCCGATAAGCCCACATCATTTACTCTGCAATGCAATGGCAAAGGAAATGTTTTCTATTGAATACAAAGGAGGTGATAACATGCCACTGCCATCTTTTCTCTATTAAGATGGAGATAAAGAGGCCTTTATCACTTTTATTGTGTCTTTCTACTTGCAGATAATTAATTGCAGGCGATAATTTTATATTTTTGTCTGTTCATTTTTCTCTCTGCCTCTCTTTAATGTGGCTGCGTCTTCTCTCTTCTCTGTGGCTGTGTGTGTGTGGGAAGCGATGTCTGCCATGCGGGTGGATGGGCTGCTGCTGTAGATGGATGCTCAGATTAAAAGAGGGAATGAGAGAGGAGAGAATCTAACTATACTGGTCAATAATACCACTTCCACTCTGCCTCACCAACAGGGAGAGTAATGGTATTACACTGACTCAAACACTCCATTGGTTATCTTATCAAATAACAATTCCTCAGCACTATACTCTGTCTACTACATTGTCACTGCTGATAGAGGGAAGGGTGAATGGGAGAGGACGCAGAGACACACACAGGCATGTAGGCATGCACATATCTATCTCTTTCTTTCTCTGTCTCGCTCTCTCTCTCTCTCACACACACACACACACACACACACACACACACACACACACACACACACACACACACACACACACACACACACACACACACACACACAGAGAGAGAGGTGCTAAGGTGGGAGAGTTAGAACTCAGACACACCGGTAGGATTGTCAAACGATTGCCTGCGACAGTACTTAGCACTTCTGAACAGTGTCTCTTTTGTGTTCACACAGCAAAGACCTTGAAGTCGTCAGCCAGTCAGCCTTGTTAAAATACTCCAAACCAGAAGGTGGCAGTAGCGTTGTTTGGTAATGCATGTCCGTGTGTTGCTTATGATCTAGACTCCAATGTTAGCTAGCAAGCTAGCTAGCTGCGCTAATGTTGCTATTTTGTAGAAAGTCCTTGTTGATACCAGCCAGATGGCCAAAGCTAGATAACTACCTAGCAAGATGATGATTTAATTCACTCTCCATAATCCCATTATGCCAGTGCCAGCCCATAGCCAAATGTTTAGCTAGCTAGCTAACGTGAGCATTTTCGCTAGCTAGCACAGCATAGCTAGTTACAGTTGAAGTCGGAAGTTTACATACACAGGTTGGAGTCATTAAAACTTGTTTTTCAACCACTCCACACATTTCTTGTTAACAAACTATAGTTTTGGCAAGTTGGTAGGGACATCTACTTTGTGAATGACACAAGTAATTTTTACAACAATTGTTAACAGACAGATTATTTCATTTATAATTCACTGTATCGCAATTCCAGTGGGTCAGAAGTTTACATACACTAAGTCGACTGTGCATTTAAACAGCTTGGAAAATTCCAGAAAATAATGTCATGGCTTTAGAAGCTTCTGATAGGCTAATTGACATAATTTGAGTCAATTGGAAGTGTACCTGTGGATGTATTTCAAGGCCTACCTTCAAACTCAGTGCCTCTTTGCTTGACATCATGAGAAAATCAAAAGAAATCAGCCAAGACCTCAGAAAAAAAATGTTGCCCTCCACAAGTCTGGTTGATTCTTGGGAGCAATTTCCAAACGCCTGAAGATACCACGTTCATCTCTACGAACAATACTACGCAAGTATAAACACCATGGGATCACGCAGCCATCATACCGCTCAGGAAGGAGACGCGTTCTGTCTCCTAGAGATGAACGTACTTGGGTGCGAAAAGTGCAAATCAATCCCAGAACAACAGCAAAGGACCTTGTGAAGATGCTGGAGGAAACAGGTACAAAAGTATCTATATCCACAGTAAAATGAGTCCTATATCGACATAACCTGAAAGGCCGCTCAGCAAGGAAGAAGCCACTGCTCCAAAACCTCCATAAAAAGCCAGACTACGGTTTGCAACTGCACATGAGGACAAACATTGTACTTTTTGGAGAAATGTCCTCTGGTCTGATGAAATGAAAATAGAACTGCTTGGCCATAATAACCATCATTATGTTTGGAGGAAAAAGGGGGATGCTTGCAAGCCGAAGAACACCATCCCAACTGTGAAGCACGGGGATGGCAGCAACATGTTGTGGGCGTGCTTTGCTGCAGGAGGGACTGGTGCACGTCACAAAATAGATGGCATCATGAGGTAGGACATTTCATATTTTTTAAATAAAGTGGTGATCCTAACTGACCTAAGACAGGGAATTTTTACGAGGATTAAATGTCAGGAATTGTGAAAAACTGAGTTTACATGTATTTGGCTAAGGTATATGTAAACTTCTGACTTCAACTGTATGTAAGGACACTGCACCAACTCGGCAGCTAACACAGGCAGCTGTTTCATGGAAGCTAGCTAATCCATTGTGGTTTAATTATAGTGTCAATACTAGCTACAGTGGTTAGCTAGCTTGGAGGAGGTATTTAGTGTTGTGTGCATTGCCTACATTGCATATGAAGTGTGAAGGGCTCATCTGTGGCTGTACAGAGAAAATGTCATATTTTTTCCTTTTTGTTGTCACTCCCGATTGGCTCCACCACATCGGGGTTCAATCTTTCTGAATGGCTCAAAGTAAAGCCAAGTTGTACGACACTGACGAGTTTTGCGGTAGGTTCATCGCTAACGGGTCAGCACGCAGCAGGTACCGCTTTTGTTTTAGCAAGAAATGGAACGGCCTCCCACCGTGATAATTACCTATCGGCAGTCTATCGGCAGTGAGATTCCCGGTGTGTTTCATGCTTTAGGATGGGAGGGTTTGTCTAACCGTGGCATCAATAGACTTTTCGCCAGGCCGCTCAACAGACACTAGGGGGGACGAGGCGAGTCGAGGGGCGGAGATGTGTCAGACATGACAGTGTGCATAGAGACAACACTCCAACTGTTAAGCAGGACTTCATCCAATTAGGAGGTTAAACAAAGGGGTGAGAGAGAGGGGGAGAAAGAGAAAAAGAGAGAGAGGGACAAAAAGAGAGAGAGAGAGGAGAGAGAGAGAGAGAGAGAGAGAGAGAGAGAGAGAAAGAGAGGGAGAGAGTACACAGGAAACACTTCATCATGTGCCTCTGTGCCCTCTCTATCCACTTTCAGCTTCCCTCTCATCTTTCCTCTCTGAAATCTACTCTCAATCCCTCTCAGTCCCTGCATTCCATACAACTCCAATCTAGCACAGATGTCTGTTTCATGACAAATCCATTAATTCAAACACGGTTCACCCAATAACACTTTGTGAAAACAGTGTGGACAACGTGCACTGTGGTCAATGTACAGAAACCAAGAGGTCTTTCCATCTAGGGGGTTTAACATATTGCTTTTATTGGACTTGATTGATGAGTCCCTGGTTGGTGTGTGAGATGTCTGTGTGGCTACAGTTGAAGTCAGAAGTTTACATACACTTAGGTTGGAGTCATTAAAACTCGTTTTCAACCACTCTACAAATTTCTTGTTAACAAACTATAGTTTTGGCAAGTCAGTTAGGACATCTACTTTGTGCATGAAACAAGTAATTTTTACAACAATTGTTTACAGACAGATTATTTCACTTATAATTCACTGTACCACAATTCCAGTGGGTCAGAAACGTACATACACTAAGTTGACTGTGCCTTTAAACATCTAGGAAAATTCCAGAAAAGGATGTCATGGATTTAGAAGCTTCTGACAGGCTAATTGGCATAATTTGAGTCAATTGGAGGTGTACCTGTGGATGTATTTCAAGGCCTACCTTCAAACTCATTGCCTCTTCGCTTGACATCATGGGAAAATCAAAAGAAATCAGCCAAGACCTCAGAAAAAAATGATAGACCTCCACAAGTTTGGTTCATCCTTGGGAGCAATTTCCAAACGCCTGAAGGTACCACGTTCATCTGTACAAACAATAGTACGCCAGTATAAACACCATGGGACCACGCAGTCGTCATACCGCTCAGGAAGGAGACGCGTTCTGTCTCCTAGAGATGAACGTACTTTGGTGTGAAAAGTGCAAATCAATCCCAGAACAACAGTAAAGGACCTTGTGAAGATGCTGGAGGAAACAGGTACAAAAGTATCTATATCCACAGTAAAACGAGTCCTATATCGACATAACCTGAAAGGCCGCTCAGCAAGGAAAAAGACGCTGCTCCAAAACCGCCATAAAAAAGCCAGACTACGGTTTGCAACTGCACATGGGGACAAAGATTGTACTTTTTGGAGAAATGTCCTCTGGTCTGATGAAACAAAAATAGAACTGCTTGGACATATGTTCGGAGGAAAAAGGGAGAGGCTTGCAAACCGAAGAACACCATCCCAACTGTGAAGCACGGGGGTGGCAGTATCATGTTGTGGGGGTGCTTTGCTGCAGAAGGGACTGGTGCACGTCACAAAATAGATGGCATCATGAGGTAGGACAATTATGTGGATATATTGAAGCAACATCTCAAGACATCAGTCAGGAAGTTAAAGCTTGGTCGCAAATGGGTCTTCCAAATGGACAATGACCCCAAGCATACTTCCAAAGTTGTGGCAAAATGGCTTAAGGACAACAAAGTCAAGGTATTGGAGTGGCCATCACAAAGCCCTGACCTCAATCCTATAGAGAATTTGTGGGCAGAACTGGAAAAGTGTGTGCGAGCAAGGAGGCCTACAAACCTGACTCAGTTACAACAGCTCTGTCAGGAGGAATGGGCCAAAATTCACCCAACTTATTGTGGGAAGCTTGTGGAAGGCTACCCGAAACCTTTGACCCAAGTTAAATAATTTAAAGGCAATGCTACCAAATACTAATTGAGTGTATGTAAACTTCTGACCCACTGGGAATGGGATGAAAGAAATACAAGCTGAAATGAATCATTCTCTCTACTACTATTCTGACATTTCACATTTTTAAAATAAAGTGGTGATCCTAACTGACCTAAGACAGGGAATTTTTACTAGGATTAAATGTCAGGAATTGTGAAAAACTGAGTTTAAATGTATTTGGTTAAGGTGTATGTAAGCTTCCGACTTCAACTGTACATGCAGCCAGGCCAGAAGGCATGGTGGGAGAGGTATTAGAAAGGCAGGCGTGGGTCAGGCTCAAGCTGATGTCACACCTTCAGGACTTCAAGTCACACGCCGTCCAAGAATCTGTTATCCTTCCATCACTCAGCATCTCTTCTTCCTCATCCCCTCCTCTTCTCTTTCTCTCCCTCTCTCTCTCTCTCCCTCTCTCTGCCCGTTGTCTGGGCATAAAGCTGCTGGCGCCCAGACACATGACCAGCGGGCTCAGTGGGCTGTTTGGCCTGGCACAGGAGGGCATGAGGAGTGTCCTCCTGGCCTCCCTCCTTCTCTCTCTCTCTCTGTCCCCCTCTCTACCTCTCTCTGTCTAGCCTCATCTCTCAGGTTGAGGTCTCCAGAATGGGCAGATGGTCTTGGAGGAAGGGGGGCTATAGGGGTCTCCCTCTCTGTCCTTATAACTTTCAGTTTGTCCATTGAGTTTATTACATTCCAACAATCTCTATCAGAAATACATGCCGGCTGCCACTGTAGTGTTTCATGTCATGAGGACAGAGTATGTTGTTGTGTGTCATTAATACCATACATGCCTGTTGTGTTGTGTTGAGTTGTGTTGAGCGTGTGTGTGTGTGTGTGTGTGTGTGTGTGTGTGTGTGTGTGTGTGTGTGTGTGTGTGTGTGTGTGTGTGTGTGTGTGTGTGTGTGTGTGTGTGTGTGTGTGTGTGTGAGTGCGTGCGTGTGTGTGTGTGTGTGCGTGCATGCGTGCGCAGTAGTGTGGTTATCCGATTACATGCAGTTGGCCAACTGACCACAGGCGTGGGCCGCGGCAGTCACAGAGTCAGGGGTGTGTTCTGGCACACATATTGCATGTCATGGCGGAGTTGGCATAACCGTGGGGTGGTCACCAGAGCCAGATGCATTAACATCTCTTAATGACATAGGAGGAGAGAGAGAGAAGGCAGACATGTTCAAGTGAAGAGGAAGTGTACTGTACATTCAACAGTGAATTTGGTGGTGTGAGAACTGAATAGTAGGGCACAACTAGGACTATAGGGCAGTACAGTTGATCACATAAGCCCGTCCAATAGCAGAAGCTCTCCATCCCCTCCTCTTGGAGTTAAAAGGTACCACTGACAAATCCCATGGAGAATGCTATAGCAGCATGGGATGTGTACAGTAGTGATATCTTTGGCCCTATAAGGGCCAATACATCCATCTTCCAAAGCCATAATTGTCCCCCACGATGAAATCGAGGAGGGAACTGTGGATCTGACTCCGTCCATCCGTTCGTTCGTTAGTTACACGAGATATCTCAGACAGCACTGGCCCAATTTGGACAAAACTCTTGCGCTGTGTCAATCGTGGGGGACGACATGTTTACTGTTGCATTGTTGCAATTTGGCATCTCACCAAGTTGAATCATCCACACAATACTACCTTAAATTTTCCTCTATATTGTTACAGGTTTTAACATGGAGACGGTGGAACATTCACTGGAAAACAATTAACTTTGCATGTGACTTTAAGACGCTCTTTAAGCTGGGCTTTTAGAGATGTTTAATTCACCCTTTCAAATGTATCAGAGCATTAACTATTATATATTAATTTCAGTGCTTTCAAATGGACTTTAATCTGCTGGATTAACCCCTGTGTTATGTTTTATCAAAGCAGCGGCAACCCAGCGCTGCTCTCTTGCTGCTCCTCGCTATCCCACATTAAACAGAGGAGAAGCACAATGAAGAGGGGTGAGAGGATGGATGGATGTAGGGCAGGCAGAGAGGGACATGAAGGACACCACACATCACATGACTGACTGGGGATACAGAGGAATAGAGAGGTGGAGGGTGGAGAGTAGCTTGGAAGACGTGTGTTGAGGATTTGGTAGATAGTTGACAGTGAATCCGCAATGAAAGAAAATCAGGAAGTGTAACCGATGAGAGTGGGTTACTAAATAACTAGGTCATGACCCCTGAGGCTGAGGTCAAATGTGACCAGATCTTATGATACAACCGCCATAAAGAAGGGATTGTTCTGTCTGACGTCTGAGAATATGTGACCGAGAGCCACACCTCAACTTTGAATATTGGTAGCTACTTTTTAAGTAAATACCTGCAGTCAACTTGTGCAATACATTTGGAGATAAAACAGATTGCGTTCTTCATTTCACCTGACACATTATTTTTCATTATGAAGCTTTCCGGTAGTCCTCAGTCACGTGCTGTTTGTTTACAAGCACACACAACCAGAGACCAGAGCTTTGTGAGTCAGTCACTGTTGTGCAGCATGCACCAGATGATCTAGTTACACTATGGAATTCACAACTAAGTGTTTGCCAGCTAGATATCTTATAACTATCAAGTTAACTGTCTAAAATGTGCTCAATGCTCTGCAGTTGTGCGTTTGGATTGCTGACTTAGTAGCTAGTTAGCTATCTAGTTAAGTGGTTCACTTCTTCCAAAATCAAGCTTCGCTTAGTAACAGCAGAGAATTTCCTCCTGGATCAACAGCCTTGCTGTCTAATATTTGTTTTGTGCGTGAAACATGTCCTGAAAAGTCTAAATGTTATTTTACGTTTAAGGGTTAGGTTTTGGGTTAAGGTCAGCGTAAGGGTTAGGTTTTGGGTTAAGGTCAGCGTAAGGGTTACGTTTTGGGTTAAGGTCAGCGTAAGGGTTAGGTTTTGGGTTAAGGTCAGCGTAAGGGTTAGGTTTTGGGTTAAGGTCAGCGTAAGGGTTAGGTTTTGGGTTAAGGTCAGCGTAAGGGTTAGGTTTTGGGTTAAGGTCAGCGTATGGGTTAGGTTTGTATTTGTATATATTATGGATCCCCATTAGCTGTTGACAAGTCAGCAGCTACTCTTCCTGGGGTCCAGCAAAATTAAGGCAGTTTATACAATTAAAAACATTACATTACATTCCACAACACAACACATACCTACAACACAGTATCCATGTGTGCGTGTGTGTATAGTGCGGATGTTATCATGTATGTATGTGTATGCGTGTGTCTGTGCCTGTGTTTCTCTTCACATTCCCTGCTGTTCCATAAGGTGTATTATTATCTGTTTTTTCAATTTGATTTTACTGATTGCATGAGTTACTTGGTGTGGAATAGAGTTCCATGAAGTCATGGCTGTATGTAGTACTGTGGGCCTCCCATAGTCTCTTCTGGACATGTCTTGTGGGGTATGCATGGTTGTCTGAGCTGTGTGCTAGTAGTTTAAAGACAGATCAGTGCAATCAAAATGTCAATACTTCTCACAAATACAAGTAGTGATGAAGTCAATCTCTCCTCTACTTTAAGCCAGGAGATTGACATGCATATTATTAATGTTAACTCTCTGTGTACATTTAAGGGCCAGCCGTGCTGCCCTGTTCTGGGCCAATTGTAATGTTGCATCAATATGTCTTGACCATGACAGTTTACAATCCAGGGTTACTCCAAGAAGTTTAGTCTCCCCAACTTGCTAAATTTCCACATTATTCATTACAAGATTCAGTTGAGGTTTAGGGTTTAATAAATGATATGTCACAAATACAATGCTTTTAGTTTTTTAAATATTTAGGAATAACTTATTTCTTGCCACCCATCCTGTAACTTACTGCAGCTCTTTGTTAAGGGTTGCAGTGAAAGATTGAAAGAAGTAAGGAGCCTAGACAGGTTTAGGATTAGGTTAGGGTTAGTATTAGGTTTAGTATTAGGTTTAGGACTTCGGAAAAATATGATTTTGAATGGGAATAATTCCCAAAAAGTCCTAACAATTAATGTAAACATGGCTGTGTGTGTGTGTGTGTGTGTGTGTGTGTGTGTGTGTGTGTGTGTGTGTGTGTGTGTGTGTGTGTGTGTGTGTGTGTGTGTGTGTGTGTGTGCGAGCATGCGTGTGCATGTGACACTCCTGGAATGTGAGCAGTCATCTGATTGGGAGTTGATCTCATAGGTCACAAGCTGCACTTCGTTCAACCCCTCAGAAAACATCCTATTTCCCAGAATGCAGAGAGAGATAGAGAGTCAATGATCAGCCAACGCTATGGGCACTACAGACTACAGCACTGATAGGATAAGCTTTAAAAAGATTGGCTGTGCTTACATGAGAACCATAAGTATAGAAATACATTAGATCCTCAACAGAATGATTATCTAGTTAAGTCATCTTACACAAATGCTGCATACATACTGAGCAGCCTGAATGTGTGTGTTATAACACTGATTAGTATGTAACACTCTTCAGCAGAGGGATTTAGGATGTGTTCTCTAGAGCTGGCACAATTATCATATAATCGTGTAACCGACAAATATGGACAATAACCGCAAAGCAACATTTTTTGGGGTCATAATCATCTTACTACTTTAGTTTTATGAGAAGAGTGGATTCATCATTATATTGAAGTAGATATAGTTTACCCAATAACACTTTTGTATTTTCACATTTAGTGGGTAGAGTTGGTCATAATTTTGCGAGCAGAATGGCACGGTCAGGAGGAGAAGCATTATTTCCAAAAGTTCCAAGCGGTCAAAACCAATTTTGTTTTTGAGACAGGGGTGTCACCAAAGCTGTGTTGTATTCATTAGGTATGTAGTAGTGGTATTCATTAGCTATGTCGTAGTGGTATTCATTAGGTATGTAGTAGTGGTATTCATTAGGTATGTGGAAGTGGTATTCATTAGGTATGTAGTAGTGGTATTCATTAGGTCTGTCGTAGTGGTATTCATTAGGTAAACAGTAGTGTTATTCATTAGGTATGTAGTAGTGGTATACATTAGCTATGTCGTAGTGGTATTCATTAGGTATGTAGTAGTGGTATTCATTAGGTATGTAGTAGTGGTATTCGTGTGGTATGCCGTAGTGGTATTCATTAGGTCTGTCGTAGTGGTATTCATTAGGTATGTATTAGTGGTATTCATTAGGTATGTCGTAGTGTTATTCATTAGGTATGTAGTTGTGGTATTCATTAGGTATGTGGAAGTGGTATTCATTAGGTATGTAGAAGTGGTATTCATTAGGTATGTAGTAGTGGTATTCATTAGGTATGTAGTAGTGGTATTCATTAGGTATGTCGTAGTGTTATTCATTAGGTATGTAGTAGTGGTATTCATTAGGTATGTGGAAGTGGTATTCATTAGGTATGTCGTAGTGTTATTCATTAGGTATGTAGTAGTGGTATTCATTAGGTATGTGGAAGTGGTATTCATTAGGTATGTAGTAGTGGTATTCATTAGGTATGTAGTAGTGGTATTCATTAGGTATGTAGAAGTGGTATTCATTAGGTATGTAGTAGTGGTATTCATTAGGTATGTAGAAGTGGTATTCATTAGGTATGTAGTAGTGGTATTCATTAGGTATGTAGTAGTGGTATTCACTAGGTATGTAGTAGTGGTATTCATTAGGTATGTAGTAGTGGTATTCATTAGGTATGTAGTAGTGGTATTCATTAGGTATGTAGAAGTGGTATTCATTAGGTATGTAGTTGTGGTATTCATTAGGTATGTAGAAGTGGTATTCATTAGGTATGTAGTAGTGGTATTCATTAGGTATGTAGTAGTGGTATTCATTAGGTATGTAGTAGTGGTATTCATTAGGTATGTAGTAGTGGTATTCATTGGGTATGTAGTAGTGGTATTCATTAGGTATGTAGTTGTGGTATTCATTAGGTATGTAGTTGTGGTATTCATTAAGTATGTCGTAGCCAGTTTCCAAAGATGCATTATGATGCATTACATGCTCAAAACCATTTTCAACAAAAATGACAATTATGACAATAACCGCGGCCATTTGCATGACAATTCATAATCCATAATGTCATAATCGTCACAACCCTAGTCTTCCCCTATAATCTCTACTCCAAGTCCACTAACATGCACATTATCACTTGCACACACTCACAGTCACACACGCACACACACTCCCTGTTTTTGACCGCTTCTCACCCCACAGCACAAAGGGCCCCTCTGTAATATCAAAGCCAAAACAACTCGTGCTTGGCTCAGATGGCGACCAGGAGCATCCCAATCCTCTCTCCCTACACAGACCCACATACACACCCTCTGCTCCACACACTGCTGTGCAGCCACATGCAGCCCCACAGCCACTGACAGGCCTGAGTGGACTAATCCCAGTCAGAGAGGGAGGGGGTGTAAGGGGAGCACGGAGCTGACACCAGAGACACACACATATGATACTGTAGACACACACATGTATGTCGACACACATGAAGACACACAGACAGACGGAGAGACTGAGGGACTGACTCACACACACACTAAATCAGATGTACACGCTGTGCCTATGCATTAACATGGTGGCCAACCATGATTCATACACAAACTGCAGACAAATAATCTGTACACTACATTTACAAACTAGTCATGCTTTTTCACAGACAAATAAAATAAGTGCAATTCGATATGAACTGGGGACTGGGGACTGGGGAGTACATGAATTGTCCTTGTGAACTGTGGGGTATAATGTGTGTGTGGAACTGTGTGCCCAGAGAGAGAGAGAGGGAGGTGGCGACGGCTCAGTCTTAATCCCCCCTTTCCTCTCCAACCAAACCAAACCACAACCCATAACATCGCCCACACAGAACAGAGCCACCGCCGCCGCGTTATGACTATGACCCATAGGGGAGGAGTAGAGCGGAGAGGAGAGGGAGGGGGCTCTATACAGTACCCTACATTCCCCCCAGCCACCCTCCTAACCACCTTACCCTCACATGACTGGGCTGTGTCAGGAAGCCTGCCAAGTCTCTGTACGCTTTAATTAAGCAGAGAAGAGGCCCCAGCATAGCCCCGCCGTCCGCCTCAGTCCCCATGCCTGCTCTGACTCGCTCCCCTCCTCACAGCACAGTACAGTACAACACAGCACAGGGAGATTACACTCCCCGCACCACTCGCTTGCCTTTGCGCTGTAAGGCATTGTTCCCACCACAATGGAACCAAAAGCCTGGGGAGTAGAGCATTGTTTGGTGGGGAGGGGGGAGAGGGGGGAGAGGGGGGAGAGAGGGGAGAGAGGGGAGCTGACAACGCTTGTTATTTTAGCCATGGAGAGGCTGAGAGTGGCACTGTGATATCAGGCTCAGTAATCTAACACCATCAGTGTCTCAGGCACAATGGAGCTTCTTGGCACAGTCAGGGCCAACAGATGGGAGAATTATACTACCTATGGTAATCTTTTAGTTTGTTCTCTCTCTCTCTCTCTCTCCGTTGCAGAGGAATGCTAAATCAGCCAGCCCTCCCTCTTCCAGCTCTGTGGAAAAAGTTCAAAAGCGGGAAAAGAAAGCCTCAGCCGGCAAGGCTACCGTTTATGGACGTGTTTTGAATGTCTCCAGGCTGTGTCTTTTGACACACTGAGCAGAGCAACACACTCTCTCTTTTCCATGCAATGGAGGAGCAATCACTCCTCCCACCAGGCAGGCTGGCAGGCAGGCAGGCAGGCAGGCTGGCAGGCAGGCAGGCAGGCAGAGCAGATCAAAGGCCAGAGCTAGCTGAAAGTGTGGAGGTGAAGGGGGCTGTGTGAACTGCACAACCTCACAACCTCTAGCTTCACCTGACACCTAGCACTGTGGAAAACCACCGACAGACAGACCGACAAATAGACACACTGACTTATGGACTGACATTCAAATAGACTGATGAACCAGAGCTGGGGAAGGTTGGAAACAACTTAAAGGTAGAGTTTAAGAGTGTGTGTGTGTGTGTGTGTGTGTGTGTGTGTGTGTGTGTGTGTGTGTGTGTGTGTGTGTGTGTGTGTGTGTGTGTCTGTGTGTCTGTGTGTCTGTGTGTGTGTGTGTGTGTGTGTTCAAGTGCCCCAGTGTTCTGATTGCAGAAGCCTCTCCAGAAATGTGATGTCTACTTGATAATCACACAACTGATGAGTGGAAAATCTACAGGCTCATCTCCATCAACAATGGGCTCTAGTCTTGTCTGCTCAGCCCTGACACATGGATCAGCATACGTGTGTGTTCAATCATCCCAGAATACCCACATGCCTACGTCTCTCCTGGTGATGGAAACTTCAAGGCTAAGCAAGCGTTTCATAAAATAGGAAGATGACAGGGCCACTACAAAGTAATCTACCGAAGTTTGTGAAGCACGTCTAGGACAGCTGTCTCAGACACCATCTATCAATATGAGGTTAATAACATAGATGGGATGCTCTCCTCGCCTGAGTCCAGACTGAATGCTGTCGGACACAGTGTCTGAATACTCACAGGCAGCCTAATGAATAACAGGACAACAATGGGGTACAGTAGAATATAACAGTGTCGCTGTCTGACATATGTGCCATGCTATTGTTGGCTGAACCGATTCTCGTAACAGCATGCTAGCTAAATAGTGTGTGTTACAATGTCAACGAGCCGTACATGCATGTGAGTGTTTGATACCCACCAAGCTGTGGCTGACTGAACATGTGACGAAGCAGACAAACAGACAGGCTGTGTGTACTGTATAGCTTATGTGAAGAATCGACAGATGGGGCAGGTGGGGGGACAGGTGATCTTCTCTTCCTCTGGAACGGGACACACACACACAAACACACACAAACACACACAGTTGTCTGTAGTTGGGAGTGTGACGTCAGGGGGGCTATGTGTTATGTTAAGTTAAGTTATGTGGGGATAGCAAGCCGTTGCTGATTCAGCAGCTGTGCATGGCATCAGGTGGGCACTGCCCTCATATAAAGATGCCACAGCTGCAACAACACAGTCAGGGGTACTTACCAACACTGCCCTCTCCCTAGATCACACACACCTTGAGAACCATCTCCGGGTCACACACATACAGAAGCACACGCACACATACACCAAGGTGTACCGCCATGCCAGGGATTGGTCAGTGTGTACAATAGACAGCTTGATTTGGCCCATGGCACCTGACAGTAGACATCACTGCAGTATGTGGTGTCTGGAGCATTAGCCTCCCCGTACCACATACAACTAGTGAGCCTGAATATGGGGGGAAATATTTGATTAGCTAAACAACTATCGGTACATGCAGAGGTGTATTCAAATCACAAGCAGATACATTCTTTGATTCATGTTTTCCACCAGCCTCCCAACCAGCTTGCTTATGAAAATGTCATTATTCAGTACGGCTCACTAATATCACCATCTAGCTCTATTGACGGATATCACACAGGAAGCCAGCCGGGCTCAAGGACACTTAAGTAATATATCAAGTAATACCCCACCTGGGAGTGGAACTGACAACCTCACACAGAGTCCTGGAGCTCGGTCTGCATCAAGAACCCCTACCACACCACCATGTCAGCTCCCCACAGTGCAAACGCTTGTAGCCTTTTAATTCAGTTCACTCTGCAAGCACTTTATAAAGGCATCCACACTCTTCACACTCTTCCCCTTGTTGAGTAGATATAGATAGGACTATATATAGAGTTATGTAGAACAGTGGTGGTGCTAGAAGAACAGTGGTGGTGGTGGAAGAACAGTGGTGGTGGTGGAAGAACAGTGGTGGTGGTGGAAGGACAGTGGTGGTGGTGGAAGAACAGTGGTGGTGGTGGAAGAACAGTGGTGGTGGAGGAAGAACAGTGGTGGTGGTGGAAGAACAGTGGTGGTGGTGGAAGGACAGTGGTGGTGGTGGAAGAACAGTGGTGGTGCTAGAAGAACAGTGGTGGTGGAGGAAGAACAGTGGTGGTGGTGGAAGAACAGTGGTGGTGGTGGAAGGACAGTGGTGGTGGTGGAAGAACAGTGGTGGTGCTAGAAGAACAGTGGTGGTGGTGGAAGAACAGTGGTGGTGGTGGAAGAACAGTGGTGGTGGAGGAAGGACAGTGGTGGTGGTGGAAGAACAGTGGTGGTGGTGGAAGAACAGTGGTGGTGGAGGAAGAACAGTGGTGGTGGAGGAAGGACAGTGGTGGTGGTGGAAGAACAGTGGTGGTGGTGGAAGGACAGTGGTGGTGGTGGAAGGACAGTGGTGGTGGTGGAAGAACAGTGGTGGTGGAGGAAGAACAGTGGTGGTGGAGGAAGGACAGTGGTGGTGGAGGAAGGACAGTGGTGGTGGTGGAAGAATATTTTGTAAATTACATGGCCGAAGTCAAGGATCGGTAGGATAGTCAGTTTTACGAGGGTATGTTTGGCAGCATGAGTGAAGGAAGCTTTGTTGCAAAATAGGAAGCCGATTCAAGATTTATCTTTAGATTGGAGATGCTTAATGTGAGTCTGGAAGGAGAGTTCACAGTCTAGTCAGACACCTAGGTATTTATAGTTGTCCACATATGCTAAGTCAGAACCGTCCATAGTGATGCTAGTCGGGCGGGAGGGTGCGGGCAGCGATCGGTTGAAGAGCATGCATTTAGTTTTACTAGAATATAAGAGCAGTTGGAGGCCACAGAAGGAGTGTTGTTTGGTGTTGAAGCTCGTTTGGAGGTTTGTTAACACAGTGTCCAAAGAAGGGCCAGATGTATACAGAATGGTGTCGTCTGCGTAGAGGTGGATCAAAGAATCACCCGCAGCAAAAGCAACATCATTGATATATACAGAGAAAAGAGTCGGCCCGAGAATTGAACCCTGTGGCACCCCATAGAGACTGCCAGAGGTCTGGACAACAGGCCCTCCGATTTGGCACACTGAACTCGATCTGAGAAGTAGTTAGTGAACCAGACGAGGCAGTCATTAGAGAAACCAAGGCTGTTGAGTCTGCCGATAAGAATACGGTGATTGAGAGTCGAAAGACTTGGCCAGGTCGATGAAGACGGCTGCACAGTGCTGTCTTTTATGATGGTGGTTATGATATCGTTTAGGACCTTGAGCGTGCTGAGGTGCACCCGTGACCAGCTCGGAAACCAGATTGCATAGCGGAGAAGGTAGGGTGGGATCTGAAATGGTCGGTGATCTGTTTGTTCACTTGGATTTCGAAGACTTTAGAAAGGCAGGGCAGGATGGATATAGGTCTATAACAGTTTGGGTCTAGAGTGTCTCCCCCTTTGAAGAGGGGGATGACCACGGCCGCTTTCCAGGAATCTCAGACGATACGAAAGAGAGGTTGAACAGACTTGTAATAGGGGTTGCAACAATGGCGGCGGATAATTTTAGGAAGAGAGTGTCCAGATTGTCTAGCCCAGCTGATTTGTAGGGATCCAGATTTTGCAGCTCTTTCAGAACATCAGCTGTCTGGATTTGGGTG
Organism: Salmo trutta; assembly: GCF_901001165.1. Lineage (NCBI taxonomy): Eukaryota > Metazoa > Chordata > Actinopteri > Salmoniformes > Salmonidae > Salmo > Salmo trutta. The sequence continues at coordinate 23,623,174 of NC_042984.1, read as the reverse complement.
AAGGAGAAGCGGGGGGGCTTGGACCAGTTGCTGCGGGGGGTGCAGAGCTGTTGGCCGGGTTTGGGGTAGCCAGGTGGAAAGCATGGCCAGCCGTAGAGAAATGCTTATTGAAATTCTCGATTATCGTGGATTTATCAGTGGTGACAGTGTTTCCTAGTCTCAGTGCAGTGGCCAGCTGGGAGGAGGTACTCTTATTCTCCATGGACTTTACAGTGTCCCAAAACCTTTTGGAATTAGTGCTTCAGGATGCAAATTTCTGTTTGAAAAAGCTAGCCTTTGCTTTCCTAACTGACTGTGTGTATTGGTTACTGACTTCCCTGAAAAGTTGCATATCGCAGGGACTATTCAAAGCTAGTGCAGTATGCCACAGGGTGTTTTTGTGCTGGTCAAGGGCAGTCAAGTCTGGAGTGTTCCAAGGGCTATATCTGTTCTTAGTTCTACATTTTTTGAAAGGGGCATGCTTATTTAAGATGGAGAGGAAAGCACCTTTAAAGAATAACCAGGCATCCTCTACTGACGGGATGAGGTCAATATCCTTCCAGGACACCCGGGCCAGGTCGTTTAGAAAGGCTTGCTCGCAGAATGTTTTAGGGAGCGTTTGACAGTGATGAGGGGTGGTCGTTTGACCGCGGACCCATAACGGACGCAGGCAATGAGGCAATGATCACTGAGATCCGGGTTGAAAAGAGCAGAGGTGTATTTAGAGGGCAAGTTGGTCAGGATGATATCTATGAGGGTGCCCATGGTTACGGATTTGGAGTTGTACCTGGTAGGTTCCTTGATAATTTGTGAGATTGAGGGCACCTAGCTTAGATTGTAGAACGGCCGGGGTGTTAAGCATATCCCAATTTAGGTCACCTAGCAGTACGAACTCTGACGATAGATGGGGGGCAATCAATTCCCATATGGTGTCCAGGGCACAGCTCGGAGCTGAGGGGGGTCTATAACAAGCGGCAACAGTGAGGGACTTATTTCTGGAGAGATGGATCTTTAAAAGTAGAAGCTCTAACTGTTTGGGCATAGACCTGGATAGTATGACAGTAGATTGCAATTCCGCCCCCTTTTAGCAGTTCTGTCTGGGTGGAAAATGTTGTAATTGGGGATGGAAATTTCAAATGAGAGCGCCTGGGGACACACAGGGCCTGGGTTAACAGTGGGGGAAAGAGTGGGACAGTAGGCCCGTGCTTCACATTCCTACACGCACGCACACACACACACACACACACACACACACACACACACACACACACACACACACACACACACACACACTTGGATACAGGGAGACATGCTATTCTGACAGGGAATTCTCTGGAGGACCGGGGCTGCGGGCAACCAGCCCGCCACAGAGGAGAAGAAGCTCAAGGTGACATACTACAAAGAATGAGGAAAGGAGGGGAAGGGGATAGGGGAGAGGGAGATAATGCTACAGACAGGATGTTAATTCTCCAGCCACTTTTACCACTTATGGTGGTAATATCATAGGCAGCTGATATAATAGCCTCTTGAACAGCCTCTCATACAGTGAGCCAAACTAGTCCTGCTGTTACACAGTGCCCTGTGCTCAGTCTACTGGGAATCAGGGAAAGAAGAGAGAATCAATCTCTTCTCCCAGCTCTATCATCCCAACTCCTCTCCATCATCTGAAAGTGATATCATCCCATCCCCGATATACCAGATCAACATTGAGACAACGTCCAGCAGGCAGTAGGCTGAACGTTAGTTAAACGCTCCTCACCAGGGGAGCATCCATCATTTCCATTAGTCTCCTAACTGACATTTACAACACGCTGCCGTACAGTCATCACTGGAGCACTTCCGATACGGCGACTCCATCACCATTTCCAAATGCTATGTCGTTAATTAGCATTCACATGGTACATTACCTTAGATATCATGTGTCTTAATTAGTCTGATTCTCAGTCACAGTAAAGACACAGATGCAGACATTACATTAGCATCAGCGCTACGTCAATAAAGGTCTGGTCACTGGGGAGCCTGTATCCTGTCTGTGCATGTAGGACGGTCCCTGACTAACCTTGCTGTGGCTATCCCTCTGCATCCCTCTCTCTATATCTCTATCCTTACCCAGGCCAGGATCTGTGGAGGAGGATAAATGTTAAGTAGTGTACACTGCCTAGTCCTAGTGCATATAACCAGCCCAGAGAGGGAGAGAGAAGGAAGAGAGTGAGCCTTGCTCCATTATGTATGAGTTGTTAATTGGGAGTCTCTGCATGTTTCACTGCCTCAAGATCAGCCATGGCACTGAGACTGAACAGACGGCCTGATAGGGCCAGCCACACGCCACTCAGCCCGTCGGCACGGTAACAAGGCCAGTGCCATATGCAGATTGGCCCAGTCGTTCGGATCTCACTTGGGTAGGAGGGAGAGGAGGTGAGGCCTAGCAGGTTGGGGGGAAAAAACAGAGAACATTTGTTGTTTCCTTATTTTCTCTCTTTTGTTTTTGGCGGTTGAAACGGTTCAGATGGCTGAGAGAGGCTATTTAGCAAGAGCTGTGAGGGCTGAGGGGTGATTCTCAGGTTGTAAATAGAAGTAGTCTGAGAGAGAGCTTCCCAGGTTTTATGGAGATGTGGGTGTTCCTCTCCCTGTGTCTTGGTGAAGCAGCAGCAGATCTGTTCTGTGAAGCTGAGGAATCCTATTAAATAACAGACAGTGACCTGGTGATCCCAGATCTACTGGCTGATCCTACAGAGAGGGATCACAACACCACATGAGCACATTCTATACTGAACAAAAATATAAACAATGCGACCATTTTAAAGATTTGACTGAGTTACAGTTCATCTAAGGAAATCAGTCAATTTAAACAAATTCATTAGGCATTAATCTATGGATTTCACATGAATGGGAATACAGATACGCGTCTGTTGGTCACAGATACTTAAAAAAAAAAGTTAGGGGTGTGGATCTAAAAACCAGTCAGTATCTGGAGTGACCACCATTTGCCTCATGCAGCGAGACACATCTCCTCCGCATAGAGTTGATCAGGCTGTTGATTGTGGCCTGAGTGAATGTTGTCGCACACATCGATCCAGAGCATCCCAACCATGCTCAATGGGTGACATATGTGGTGAGTATGCAGGCCATGGAAGAACAGGGACAAGTCAGCTTCCAGATTCTTGCGACATGGGGCCGTGCATTATCATGTTGAAACATGAGGTGATGGTGGCGTATGAATGGCACGACAATGGGCCTCAGGATCTCGTCACGGTATCTCTGTGCATTCAAATTGCCATTGATAAAATGCAATTGTGTTCATTGTCCGTAGCTTATGCCAGCCTATACCATAACCCCACCGCTACCATGGGGCACTCTGTTCATAACATCAGCAAACCACTCGCCCATACGACGCCATATGTGGTCTGTGGTTGTAAGGCCAGTTGGACGTACTGACAAATTCCCTAAAACAACATTGGAGGTGGTTAATGGTAGGGAAATGAACATTACATTCTCTGGCAACAGCTCTGGTGGATGTTCCTGCAGTCAGCATGCCAATTGCACGCTCCCTCAAAACTTGAGACATCTGTGGCATTGTGTTGTGTGCACATTTTAGAGTGGCCTTTTATTGTCCCCAGCACAAGGTGTACCTGTGTAATGGTCATGCTGTTTAATCAGCTTCTTTGTATGCCACACCTTTTAGGTTGGATGGATTATCTTGGCAAAGGAGAAATGCTCACTAACAGGGATGCAAACAGATTTGTGCACATTTGAGAGAAATACCATATGAATCCTTGTGTGTGGAGGCTTTACCCAAACATGCACACATCATCTGGTGTCCCATACTTCCCCTCCAGCACTAGACTAGTTGCATTTGCACACGTCCAGCCGTCCGCTGCCTCCGCGCCTGCTAAGATTTACGCCTGTGATTATATATTCATACAGATGAGTCAATAAGGGCCTTGCAGCCGTAGCAACGGGAGGACTGGGCGAATTCCAGTGAGCCGCTATCAGGCCCCAAAGCCTCCCATCAATAGACTGCAACTTTACATTTCATTAGGGCACGGCGCACAGTTTAACTCCAAATGAATAGCAATAAAACAAGACTGCCAACAACGATCGGGGGGCCCTCCACACACTCTCCTCTCTCCACACAGAAGCACTGCTCTGCTCCCGTCCGCCCGCCCCAGACGGGCTGTTCCCGCCCGTCAAACCACCGGCTCCAACACTACAATTACAAGCCAAACAAACAGATCAACAAACAAAACCAAATCAGGAGGAAATTACATTGATGCCGCCACATGGAATTGGACTGCAGTTTATATGTGGACATAATCAGAGAGGAGAAGCCGTTTGTGATGGCGTGGTGGTAGGCGGTGAGACTGTGGATGCTGTGATGTCAGGGTCTCCTGAAGAGAGGCTTTAGGAGGGACTGGTTCTGCTCTGTAGTGATGACTATGCTTCCCTAGCCACAGCCAGCTAGTCAACAGTCTCTGTTCCTGTATGTACAGCACTACATCGATCTGTGTGTGATAACGCCGGCAGCCTGTGCCCCACCACCCAGCACTTGGCCTCCACACAGGAAGAGATGGTGGCAAAGGGGAAATGGGATTCCGATTGTGGAAGGGATATCTTCCCTCTGAGATCTACTGATTCATCCCACCCCCAGCCTCCACATCCCCTTCCAGCATCCTGCCGGCCAACCGGCTGCAGCCTGCAGACAGACGCCCACAGCAAAGCACCGCTCCAAACCCACAGCTAGCAACCGCTACCTCAGGGGTCAGCACCAAGGACTATGGGACTGGGTTTCAGCCGACTTAGCAAAACAAGAGAGGCGTGTGTGTGTGTGTGTGTGTGTGTGTGTGTGTGTGGGTGCGTGCGTGCGTGTGTGTGTGGGTGCGTGTGCGTGTGTGTGTCCTAGACCTAGACTAGTGTGCATTAATGCCTGAATAATGGTTCAGTGTCTATCAGTGTGTATGCAGGTGTGCATGCTGGTGTGTATGAATGTGTGGTTGCATTCATTCCATACGTGACCGACCGCCTCAATTCCGTCTTATGTTGCAACATTTTAAATTGTGTTTTTTTTACATTAGATAAAAGTAGAGACTACAAAATGGTATATCATACACTGTAGTTGAGGAACAATGGGAAAGTAATTCTGCTTTGAAAGTTGATAAACTTTTGAGAAAATGATCCTTAATATTTTGGTACACATACTGGAGAGCTCTTCTTTGTCTACACCCATTCAGCATCGTTCACACCCTCTTAAGCCTTAGCCCCACCCATCTCTTTAAGAATTCACATGTGAGGCCATGTGCTAAACAGAGTGAGAAAGGTAGTGTAGTAAACAACCAAAGATTTCAAGACTAAAAGTGGTGTATTCACCCCAGAGACAACTGGCTAACTTGATGGGTCATATAATCATCTGGCAAAGTGGAGTTTTTTGTTTAGACATGTAGCTAGCTAGCTACATTTCAAATGGATTGTCATTGCTAGCCACCATGCATGAAATGCTGGAGTATGAATCTGCAGGTAGCTAAAGCTAACCAACTAGGTTCAATGTTATCTAGCTAGCTAACATTAGGCTATAACTAGCAATGCAAATAATATTACTACACAGATCATACACATAATGTTAGCTAGCGAACCAACAAACTAACGTTCACTAGCTAGCAGTACGCTTTAACTTAATGAAAATTACTTTCTGAAAAAAATCTGAAACGTATAATACAGTATCTGAAAATGTCGCTAGACTCTTACCCGTATAGATGAATGAACGCTTCATGGCAGCATGTCTTTTCAGTTTGGTTTGTAGCTAGCTATAGCTGGTTTGGCCCGTTGTTGTGTCAAATCACTCCGGTTCACACTGATGTGCAGAAAGTCGGCCATCACAACTTTTTCCCACTGATCTTTGTCGATAGCGCCTGCTAAATTCATGGCAGCAATGTTGTTGAGAGCAGAAGCAACACTTTGGCAGTTCTCCATGTCTAACATTACATCTGTCAAAAAAGCTGCGGTAGCAAGGATTATCTACACATACTGAACAGCTCATGTTATAGACAGAAGAATGCTACATGGCAGACCAATCCAAACTCATCTCTAGGCATGTCCAGCCCATGCATTACCTCAGCCAATCATGGGTAGCAGGATTGGCTGATTGGCTTTTTCCGTGGCTAAACCAACTAGGCTCGTAATTTAAATATTTTATTTGTATTTACAGATGGCATACAAGTGTGTTATTAAAATGATCTTCAAATACCTCTCCTGTGAAGTAGTGACGTGTGACATGCTGTCACGTCCTGACCAGTATAGAGGATATTTTGTTATTGTAGTTTGGTCAGGACGTGGCAGAGGGTAGTTGATTTATGTATTACGGGGTTTGTTGGTCACTGGTTTATGTTTGTATTTCTATGGGTATGTTCTAGGTTAGTTTTTCTATGTGTAGGTTGGGTGCTGGACTCAATTGGAGGCAGGTGTTTCTAGTTGCCTCTGATTAGGAGTCCTATAAATAGGTGTGTGTTTTTGTTTGTCACTTGTGGGTAGTTGTTTGAGAGCACTGCTTTTGTTGAGCCTGCGTCTCTGTTCCTGTCGTTAGTTTGTTTATTGTTTTTCCATGGTGTTCGCATTTTTTATAATAAATATGTTGAGCACGCAACCCGCTGCGTTTTGGTCCCATTCTCTCTTCCACGACAGCCCTTACAGAACTACCCACCACAACAGGACCAAGCAGCGGAGGAAATCTGGCGAGGACCGGGGAACACGGCTGGTAAGGGAGCCCGAGAGGCAGCCCCAATAATTTTTTTGGGGGGGGCACAAGGGCAGTTTGGCGGGGCGAGGATGGAGCCCCAGGCCAGCTCCCCGTACCCTTTTTGGGCAGAGACATACTGGACAGGTCCCGTGCTTTGGGGTGATGGGTGCTGTGGCGAGGCCGGGTATTTTCAGGCCGGTACGCGCAGTACCAGCGCCCCGCATGTGCCAGGGGAAAGTGGGCATCCAGCCAGTAGGGGTGATGCCAGCCCTGCGCTCGAGACCGCCAGTGCGCCTCTACGGTCCAGTGTTTCCCGCTACACGCACTAGCCTTAAGGTGCGTGTCTCCCCACGCATCAGGCATCTAGTGCGTCAGCCCAGCCTCGCCAGTCTGGAGCCGCCAGAGCCGCCAGCCAGTCTGGAGCCGCCAGAGCCGCCAGCCAGTCTGGAGCCGCCAGCCAGTCTGGAGCCGCCAGCCAGTCTGGAGCCGCCAGAGCCGCCAGCCAGGCCGGAGCCGCCAGGGTCATCAGCCAGGCGAGCGCAGCCAGGGTCGCCCGCCAGCCGGGCGCAGCCAGGGTCGCCCGCCAGCCGGGCGCAGCCAGGGTCGCCCGCCATCCGGGCATTTTTTATAATAAATATGTTGAGCACGCAACCCGCTGCGTTTTGGTCCCATTCTCTCTTCCATGACAGCTGTGACACATACCCCTAGTTTCTTGAGACTGGTCACATATTACTCTATTATCTGACACATAAAATGACCTAATAATTTCATACATTCATAATCACCCTACAAAGATACTGTCAAATCTACTCACTCTCAGCTTTTAGTGGAGTTCTGACAAAAGCTGGAACCCACCACCAAGGCCATTTTTAGCCTCTACTCTGTGTTAACAGTCTGGAACCATCTGAGAGGCATCCTAGAGTCGTCTCTGTTGGCAGTGAAGGGCACCAACACCTAGTCCTGCCCCCTCCCCTGCTCGCTCCTGTCCTCTACTGTTCTCCCCTCTTCTCTCCTCTACTCCCCTGCTCGCTCCTGTCCTCTACTGTTCTCCCCTCTTCTCTCCTCTACTCCCCTGTTCTCTCCTGTCCTCTACTGTTCTCCCCTCTTCTCTCCTCTACTCCCCTGTTCTCCCCTGTCCTCTACTGTTCTCCCCTCTTCTCTCCTCTACTCCCCTGTTCTCTCCTGTCCTCTACTGTTCTCCCCTCTTCTCTCCTCTACTCCCCTGTTCTCTCCTGTCCTGTACTGTTCTCCCCTCTTCTCTCCTCTACTCCCCTGTTCTCTCCTGTCCTCTACTGTTCTCCCCTCTTCTCTCCTCTACTCCCATGTTCTCTCCTGTCCTCCACTGTTCTCCCCTCTTCTCTCCTCTACTCCCCTGTTCTCTCCTGTCCTCTACTGTTCTCCCCTCCCCTCTTCTCTCCTCTACTCCCTGTTCTCTCCTGTCCTCTACTGTTCTCCCCTCTTCTCTCCTCTACTCCCCTGTTCTCTCCTGTCCTCTACTGTTCTCCCCTCTTCTCTCCTCTACTCCCCTGTTCTCTCCTGTCCTCTACTGTTCTCCCCTCTTCTCCCCTCTACTCCCCTGTTCTCTCCTGTCCTCTACTGTTCTCCCCTCTTCTCTCCTCTACTCCCCTGTTCTCTCCTGTCCTCTACTGTTCTCCCTTGTTCTCTCCTCTACTCCCCTGTTCTCTCCTGTCCTCTACTGTTCTCCCCTCTTCTCTCCTCTACTCCCCTGTTCTCTCCTGTCCTCTACTGTTCTCCCCTCTTCTCTCCTCTACTCCCCTGTTCTCTCCTGTCCTCTACTGTTCTCCCCTCTTCTCTCCTCTACTCCCCTGTTCTCTCCTGTCCTCTACTGTTCTCCCCTCTTCTCTCCTCTACTCCCCTGTTCTCTCCTGTCCTCTACTGTTCTCCCCTCTTCTCTCCTCTACTCACATGTTCTCTCCTGTTCTCTCCTGTTCTCTCCTGTTCGTTCCTGTTCTTTCCTGTTCTCCAGAGCTCTGGGAACAGCACCAGGGAAGGCACAGCAGTGGCTCACAGCACGACAGCGATTGCCTGAAGAAGCCGGTGATTGACAAACCCACTATGTGTGGGTCTACTCCAGACCTAGGAGCGAGAGCACTAGATCTGTGGAGGATGTCGTATTCTCTTAGGAAAGGGGGAAAACATTTGTTCCGGGGAGGGTCCTCTTCAGAAAAACAACTTTCCCTACAAATCCTGAGTTTGGGTAGGCAGGGCTTAAAATGCAGGTGGGAATTGTGCTCATGTTCAGCTAGGGCAGCAAGCAGATACGACAGTGATGTCACCGGTGAGGCACATCCCATTTCCGACTCGTCCTCTCTGTCCCAACTGGTGCTGGGACTTCTATAGACGTGTACGCTGGAGCATTGGTACGCTGTGGGAAGCAACCTGTCTGTCCAGAGAGACTTTTGAGAGACTCCTGAGAGAGTCTAGAGAGATCTCAATCACATCCACCCACCCAGCACAAAGGAGTTTCTACAGCTTTTGAAAGACCAGCTTCTTACAGCTCCAGCTCAACGGTGGCCAGGCAGAAATGAGACAGAGACTTTAAATTCATCCTCATAACCACAGGTTGGTAACACATGTACACACACAAACACACAGAATCCACCAGTGGCCTACCTTCTTAATACGTCCGCTGCGTGTGCCGGCGAAGGCCACAGTGTGGCCGCGGTATTCATAGGCTGCCACCGACGTCATACCATCGTCCTTGTCCACGAACAGAGGGAGACCCTCGATGGTGCTGGTCCCCCCCAGGGGCTGGTTGAAGTCCTGCCCACAGAAGTTATCGTCTATTTGGAGTGGCTGCACAGAAGGGGGGGGTTAGAGCGAGACAGAGATAGAAAGAGAGAGAGAGACAAAGAGAGTGAGAGATGAGAGAGGGGAGAGAGATGTTGGGAGGAAGGGAGAGGGCGAAAGAGATTGGGAGGAAGAGAGAAGGGGAGAGAGAGATTGGGAGGGGGAGAGAGGGGGGAGAGAAAAATTGTGAGGAAAGGAGATAGGGGGGAGAGAGAGATTAGGAGGGATGGAGAATGGAGTGAGAGATTGGGAGGGAGAGAGAGAGTGGAAAGAGAGATGTTGGTAGGGAGGGAGGGGTTTGGAATGATAGGGAGAGAGAGGGGAGAGATAGCGATTAGGAGGGAGGGATAGAGAGAGAGAGAGAGAGTGAGAGAGAGAGAGAAAGGGCGGGAGATGGGAGAGAGTTTGGAAGGGAGTGAGAGAGAGATTGGGAGGGAGGGAAAGGGAGAGGAGAGAGAGATAAGGAGGGAGGGGGAGGGAGGGAGAGATTGGAAGAGAGGGAGATTGGGAGGGAGAGAGGGAGAGAGATTGGGAAGGAGGGAGAGAGAGGGAAGAGAAAGATTGTGAGGAAAGGAGAGAGGGGGGAGAGAGATATTGGGAGGGAGGTAGAGAGAAAGGGGAGAGAGATTTGGAGGGAGGGATGAGAAGGAGGAGGGAGAGAGGGAGAAAGAGATTGGGAGGGAGAGATTTGGGAGGGAGAGAGAGGGGGAGAGAGAGATTGGGCGAGAGAGAGGGAGAGAGAGGGGAGAGAGAGGGCAGAGAGAGATTGGGAGGGAGAGAGAGGAGAGAGAGAGAGAGATTGGGAGGGAGGGAGAGAGAGAGAGAGAGGGGAGAGAGAGATTGGGCGGGAGGGAGAATGAGGGAGGGAGAGATTGGGAGGGAGGGAGGTAGAGAGAGGAGGAGAGAGAGATTGGAAGGGAGGGGGGACAGAAGAAAGTGTGAGTGACGGATAGGCCAAATTTAAATATCATCATCAAAATAGCAGCATACACACACTGTCACTGTAAAAGAAAAGTGGTTAATTGATGTATGTGTGATAGACCTGTGTGTAGCGGGCACCAGGTGGTATCTTTCACATGCACTGACACATGTAACCAGAAGATAATCACTAGCACCCGTATTAGCGTAGCGACCTCCAGCTCTCTAACACATCACATCCTCTTACACAACACTAATTAACTGGTGCCAGGATCCCCTCATTCATTAGAAGACATATAGCTTCCATAGGAGACAATCAATCACACACAATACACACTCTGCCTGCCGCTAAGCTCTCTGGGAAGGAAGAAGATGTGCGTGATCTGAGCCATGATGTGACCAGACTGGAGGATGGAAAGAAGGAATGCCGCCGGGTGAATTCTTTAGTCGTCCTTTGTCTGAAGACACAAAGCCAAAAACATGTTCACTACCGGTCAAAAGTGGTCAAAACACCTACTCATTCAAGGGTTTTTCTTTATTTTGACTATGTCACGTCCTGACCATAGTAAGATGTTATTTTCTATGGTAGAGTAGGTCAGGGCGTGACAGGGGGTGTTTTGTGTTTTTCTATGTTTTGTATTTCTATGTTTAAGTTCTAGGTTTCTATTTCTATGTTTTTTTTGGGGGGGGGTGATCTCCAATTGGAGGCAGCTGGTCCTCGTTGTCTCTAATTGGAGATCATACTTAAGTAGTTTTTTTTTTCACCTGTGATTGTGGGCAGTTGTTTTTTGGTTAGTCTCTGTACCTGACAGAACTGTGCGCTGTTGTTTTTTCTCTTTGTTATTTCGCTTCAGTATTTTGAGTTATAATAAATTATCATCATGAGCACTCAACATGCTGCGCTTTGGTCCCCTCTCTACGATAGTCGTTACAGACTATTTTCCACATTGTAGAAAATTCCACACGTATGGAATCACATAGTAACCAAAAAAGCATTAAACAAATCAAAATATATTTTATATTTCAGATTTTTCAAATAGCCACCCATTGCCTTGATGACAGCTTTGCACACTCTTGGCATTCTCTTAACCAGCTTCATGAGGTTGTCACCTGGAATGCATTTCAATTAACAGGTGTGTGGAATTTCTTTCCTTCTTAATGCGTTTCAGCAAATCAGTTGTGTTGTGACAAGGTAGGGGTGGTATACAGAAGATAGACCTATTTGGTAAAAGACCAAGTCCATATTATGGCAAGAACAGCTCCAATAAGAAAAGAGAAACGACAGTCCATCATTACTTTAAGACATGACGGTCAGTCAATACAGAACATTTCAAGAACTTTGAAAGTTTCTTCAAGTGCAGTCGCAAAAACCATCAAGCGCTATGATGAAACTGGCTCTCATGAGGACCGCCACAGAAATGGAAGACCCAGTGTTACCTCTACTGCAGAGTATAAGTTCATTAGAGTTACCAGCCTCAGAAATTGCAGCCCAAATAAATGCTTCACAGAGTTCAAGAAACAGACACATCTCAACATCAACTGTTCAGAGGAGACTGTGTGAATCAGGCCTTCATGGTCGAATTGCTGCAAAGAAACCACTACTAAAGGACACCAATAAGAAGAAGAGACTTGCTTGGGCCAAGAAACACGAGCAATGGACATTAGATCCTTTGCTCTGCAGACCAAATTGTAGATTTTTGGTTCCAAACGCCGTGGCTATGTGAGATGCGGTGTGGGTGAACGGATGATCTCCGCATGTGTATTTCCCACCGTAAAGCATGGAGGAGGAGGTGTTATGGTGTGGGGGTGCTTTGCTGGTGACACTGTCTGTGATTTATTTCGAATTCAAGGCACACATAACCAGCATGGCTACCACAGCATTCTGCAGCGACATGCCGCCCAATCTGGTTTGGGCTTAGCAGGACTATCATTTGTTTTTCAACAGGACAATGACCCAACACACCTCCAGGTTGTGTAAGGGCTATTTTACCAAGGAGAGTGACGGAGTGCTGCATCAGATGACCGGGCCTCCACAATACCCCGACCTCAACCAAATTGAGATGGTTTGGGATGAGTCGGACCGCAGAGTGAAGGAAAAGCAGCCAACAAGTGCTCAGCATATGTGGGAACTCCTTCAAGACTGTTGGAAAAGCATTCCAGGTGAAGCTGGTTGAGAGAATGCCAAGAGTGTGCAAAGCTGTCATCAAGGCAAAGGGTGGCTATTTGAAAGATCTCAAATATAAAATATATTTTGATTTGTTTAACACTTTTTCTGGTTACTACGTGATTCCATATGTGTTATTTCATGGTTTTGATGTCTTCACTAATATTCTACAATGTAGAAAATAGTCAAAATAAAGAACCTTTGAATGAGTAGGTGTTCTAAAACTTTTGACCGGTAGTGTACATTGATGAACAGAATTAATGTTAGTGGCACTCCACTCTCCTTTTCACATAATTTAGCACCTGCTTTACTTAACTAAAGGCAATAGGTCTCAATAGGTGGTCCAGGTATGTCATGACATAGCACAAGAGGGGGGATGGGGCTTTCCGCTGTAGTTCTCTGTTGCTCCTCTATTGTTCCTCAAGCAAGGGGGCAGGCCGATGACATCACAGATTCCCATCAGACCAACTCCTAGATAACCAACTCCTAGATAACCAACTCCTAGATAACCTACTCCTAGATAACCTACTCCTAGATAACCTACTCCTTGAAGTATGCAGTTGTGTCTTAAAAAACACTATTTTGCTCAAAGCATATATTTTTACCCTTTAGTGTGTGTACTTAATTGTAATTAAACTTTTTCAACAGTAAAAGTTAAAAAATTGCTGGAAGAAGTCTTTAAATGTAGGGACAATGCACAAATACAAGTGGTTTACTTGTACTATTAGCTCAGTACACTTGGTTTTCAAGGAAGAAACTGGACCATGTTAAGGACATGATCATTGAGTCCTGATTTAGCCCATTCTACTCTCTGAGTATCAAACTCTCCCCCACCCCGTCCCCACCCCCCCCTCCCGAACCAGAAGACCCCTTCCCATTCTGGATACCAGACGGGCCTCATTAGAAGAGACAAGAGTGTTGGCGACCCCCGCGTCCCCCTGCCCTGCCCGCTGACGCCCCTCATGTTTCACCCAGTGAGAGGTGCTAGCTCTGCCAAGGGCCAGCCAGGCCAGGCATAACTGTGTACAGCAGAGTTCCTCTGAAAGGACAATGCGGGAGACCATGTCCTTTTCCAAACCCCCACCATGGAGTTGGGTCTGGAAATAGAGCGGGGGGGGGGGGGGGGGGTTAGAAGAGTAAACACAGGACATCTGGGGCCAGATCATTATAGGCTGCCTGCAGACTGTGTTGGAATTAAATGGTTCTGGATATGGTGCAGTGCTCAGTAGGTCTAAGGCTCCTGCCGCCTGAGAATACTGTAATCAGCATCCAGCAGGTACACATACTTTACCACTAACAGATGTCTGCTGCAACATTTCTACTGTAAATCTCTAAATTATATAACCATGGAAATTCAGATTATTAATCCGTGGCTATGTCCATCTCAGCAATGTTAGCTAGATAACTTTTCCTAATAGTCATGGATCTGATGGAGGAATGTCCTGGCAGGCCAAGTCTAGGTCCAGCCTGGGCTGAGGAGAGAGAGAGGCAGCCAGGGAGAGAAATAGGAATCTGGCTGGGCTACTATGTGAGTTCCCATGGGGGCCTACGACCTCCCCTTGCTCCCTCCCTCCCTTGCCCCCTGCGCTGAGACAGAGACGGATTCGTCAGAGCGACTGGACGGGCCTCCTATCGCAATCAGCAGAAACAGCGTGGCAGCAAACCAGAGCCAGAGGTTCAGACTGGCAATGAGGCATGGCTATCTGTGCTCCTCTTGCTCTGCCTCCCTGGCTCTACTCTCACTCTGCTTCCCTCTACTGTTTGTTTGTTTATCTTTTTGTCCTTCCCTCGCTCAAATTACACTGAATGGGAAAGGAAGGAAAGGAAATATTGAGAGTCTGGTTGGTGATAGAGACTGCGATAGGGAGAGGGAGTGGGTTTGTCAGGACAGAGAGTTGGTAGAATGACTTTTAAATGGAAAACCATCTCACTCTCCTAGAGAGTTGGTAAAATGACTTTTAAATGGAAAACCATCCCACTGTCCTAGAGAGTTGGTAGAATGACTTTTAAATGGAAAACCATCTCACTCTCCTAGATAGTTGGTAAAATGACTTTTAAATGGAAAACCATCCCACTCTCCTAGAGAGTTGGTAGAATGACTTTAAATGGAAAACCATCTCACTCTCCTAGAGAGTTGGTAGAATGACTTTTAAATGGAAAACCATCTCACTCTCCTAGAGAGTTGGTAGAATGACTTTTAAATGGAAAACCATCTCACTCTCCTAGAGAGTTGGTAGAATGACTTTTAAATGGAAAACCATCCCACTGTCCTAGAGAGTTGGTAGAATGACTTTTAAATGGAAAACCATCTCACTCTCCTAGATAGTTGGTAGAATGACTTTTAAATGGAAAACCATCCCACTGTCCTAGAGAGTTGGTAGAATGACTTTTAAATGGAAAACCATCCCACTCTCCTAGATAGTTGGTAGAATGACTTTTAAATGGAAAACCATCTCACTCTCCTAGATAGTTGGTAAAATGACTTTAAATGGAAAACCATCCCACTGTCCTAGAGAGTTGGTAGAATGACTTTAAATGGAAAACCATCCCACTCTCCTAGAGAGTTGGTAAAAGGCATGTTCTTAATAATGCAGTGCCAAGACAATGGATTTGAACTTCAAGTCAAGGAAAAAAAGCCTTGAGGAAAGACAGTGAATAAAAGACAATCCAAGACATGAACATATAATAAAGTTGTTATTGCAGAAATGATGGAGGTGCTTAATAAATAAAGGACTGCTGTTGTATATTACAGGATACTGGTTCTAGCCAGTGAGAGTGGGTTGATCATTTCCTGGTCTGTTCAGACAGCCTCGTCCCTTGAAGCACAGACTACCCAGAACGTGTACACAGTCTTATCTCTACACCATCTGATTGATCCTAAAGAGCAGACCACCTCCTTCATATCTGCCTATCTATCTCCCACTCCGCTGGAGCTCTATGGGTCAATCAATAGAGACAGCACAACTTGACAAAGGAGAATGTAATGGGTTAATTTGTCCCTGCTTTAGTGTAAGCTCCACAGAGACCAGGCTTTGACAAACAATGTACCTCCATCCCATGTGAGCTCTACAGAGCTGGGAGAATGCTGCCTGCCCCTGAGACCAGACTGATGCAACAGCTTCCAAGACTTACTGTAGGGGAGTGGGTATAAATAGAAAGATAAATGTTTTGCCGTTTGTTTGTGTGTGCGTGTGTGTGCATGTGTGTGTGCGCATGTGTGTGCAGTAGAAAGACAAAAAAAAGAGATGAAATGTTACTGCCAAAGCTGGATGGACAAACTACTTAGAGAGAAGAGCCAAGAAAAGATACTAGTCTTGCTGAACCAGAATACACAGACACTGGAAACAGCCCATTTCTGGCCGACCGCCAAGTTCATTTTGATTTGTGGTATTGGATACAGCGGTGTGATGCTGCTTGCCCTTTGTTTCCTGTGGCCA
This sequence comes from Salmo trutta, assembly GCF_901001165.1. Classification (NCBI taxonomy): domain Eukaryota; kingdom Metazoa; phylum Chordata; class Actinopteri; order Salmoniformes; family Salmonidae; genus Salmo; species Salmo trutta. Next base: position 23,607,138 of record NC_042984.1, on the reverse strand, counting down.
GCCAATGGTTGCTTTCTAATTGGCTCTTAATGGCACTTGGTCAAATGTAAGTGAGGAGGGACTGTGATGCTGGTGAGCCCTGCCATTTCCAGCTAGGAGAGAGAGGGAGGAAGAGAGAGAGAGAGGCAGAGACACATTGGCATTATAAACTGAGCCACAAATCACCCAGGGCTCATCTACAGCAAACACACACAGACCCACTTACATTAGTCTGTCTGTCTGTCACCACGGGCCTGGTAGTTTACCAGCAGACAGTGTCTGCTACAGCCATGTTGGGGGATTTGGGGGCGATGATATAGGTGTGGGTTAATACAGCTGAATAAAGCACAGTGCGAGCCCTTTCCCAACAATACAGAGTTAAAAGGTAAGAGAAATTAGCAACAACAAAAAAATGTCAACGGAAATAGTAACACAATAAAATAACAATAACGAGACAATATACAAGGAGTAGAGGTACCGAGCCAATGTGCAGGGGTAAGAGTTAGTTTAGGTAATTGAGGTAATATGTACATGTAGGTGACTAGGATAGATAATAAACAGAGGAGTGGCAGCGTATGTGAAGAGTTTGTGTGCATGTGTGTGTACGTAGTGGGTAATGTCCAGTGAGTTTGCGTAGAGCTGGTGCAAGAAATTCAGGGCTAATAAAAAGGGGGTCAATGAAAATAGTCTGGGTAGCCATTTGATTAACTGTTCAGCAGTCTTATGGCGTGAGGGTAGAAGCTTTTAAGGAGCCTTTTGGTCCCAGACTTGGTGCTCCGGTACCGCTTGCCGTGCGGAAGCAGAGTAAACAGTCTATGACTTGGGTGGCTGGGGTCTTTGACCATTTTTAGGGCCTACACCGCCTGGTATAGAGGTCCTGGATGGCAGGAAGCTCGGCACCAGAGATGTACTAGCCCGTACATGCCAAGAGTGTGCAAAGCTGTCATCAAGGCAAAGGGTGTCTATATATATATATTTTTTTATCCCAGCCCCCGTCCCCGCAGGAGGCCTTTTGGTAGGCCGTCATTGTAAATAAGAATTTGTTCTTAACTGACTTGCCTGGTTAAATATAAAAATAAACAAAAAAAATATTGATTTGTTTAACACTTTTTTGGTTACTACATGATTCCATATGTGTTATTTCATTGTAGAAAATAATACAAATAAAGAAAAACCCTTGACTTAGTAGGTGTGTCCAAACTTTTGACTGGTACTGTAGTTGTTCCTTTTGTCCAGGTGGGAAAAGGCGGTGTGGAGTGTAATAGAGATTGCCTCATCTGTGGATCTGTTGGGGTGGTACCGAGTGGGTCTGGGATGATGGTGTTGATGAAAGACATGACCAGCCTTTCAAAATATTTTCAAAGCATTTCATGAAAGAACTGTTCTGACATTCATGGAAAGATATTTCCAACACAGAGACACCAGACATGCAGACCAGAAGAAGACTGGCTAAGATGGCGCTGATGAATTGCGCCTACAAAACATTGCAGGTTTCTACTTTTTCTAAGGCTGGGCACGCTCCCACCCTCATCAACGGGGCTGGCATGGAGACGGTCAAAAACGGCAACTTCCTCAGCATACACATCTCCGAGGAGCTGAAATGGTTAAATCACTTGGACTCTTTAACCTCATGAAGCTGAAGAAAATTTGGCCTGTCCTCGAGGGCCCTCACAGTGTTCTCCAGGAGCACCATCGAGAGCATACCGTCGGGCAGCATCACAGCCTGGTACGGCAACTCCACTGCCGCTGACCACAAGGCAATACAGAGGGTGGTACACTCAGCCTAATGCACCATTGGGTGCTCACTGCCTGCCCTAGAGGACACCAACAACACCAGGTGTCACAGGAAGGCCAAGAAGATCATCAGGGACCTCAGCCACCTGAGTCACACCCTGTTTTCCCCACTTCCATCACTCAGATGTAGGCAGTACAGGAGCATCATGGCTAAAACTAATATACTGGCCAATAGCTTCTACCCTCAGACCATCAGCCTGCTGAATTGCCCCCCCCCCCCCCCCCCCCCCGCCCCACATCTTTGGAAAAACACCCTCACCCCTCAACAGCCCCCACCCCAATGGACAATTATCAAGCTGAATACCAACCACTGCACCTACCCCCTCCCCTTTTTACAGGTGTAAATATGTATATATTTCAGATCTACACTGTTGGAGCTCGCAGCTTAGACTTGCCTACCTCTCTTCCATTTTGTCTTCCTATAAAGTCTCTCCCTAAACAACATCTAACAGGCCCACACCAGTAAACGCTTTTTTCTGAACACATCTCATATCCCTCTCTTCCCACATACTGTAGGAGTGCCTTTGATACCTGTATCCTCTCATTAGATGGGATCTATTTATACAGACCATGCCATATCATTATCTGATACCGCCGGCAGACTAGACAGAGAAACAGCAGTGTACATGCAGCTGCCAGCAGAGTGTGTGTGTGTGTAAGTATGTGTGTCCGCGTGCAGTTTGTGTGTGTTTATGTGTGTACTCTGTTCTGCTAGCTAGTATATTAGCGGGCAGTGTGTCAAGGCCGTAGTGCAGCGCGGCAGTGAGGCAGGGCCAGGCTGTGAGACAGATGTTGGGATCCCCTCTCTCCTGACCCCACACAACACAGCTACATTCCCCAGCCCTGCACAGCCCTCCTCTCCCCAGTACAGAGGCCTATTATGAGGCTGCACATGACCCACGCACGACCTGACACACACTGGGCTACACACAGACATCTGGCACTGACCATAGACATATAGAAGTCTATACACACACACACACACACACACACACACACACACACACACACACACACACACACACACACACACACACTGGGCTACACACAGACATCTGGCACTGACCATAGACATATAGAAGTCTATACACACACACACACACACAACACCTGACACACACTGGGCTACACACAGACATCTGGCACTGACCATGGACATATAGAAGTCTATACACACACACACACACACACACACACACACACACACACACACACAGGGCTACACACAGACATCTGGCACTGACCATAGACATATAGAAGTCTACACACACACACACACACACAAACTGACACACACGCATAATAATCTGTAGATAAACAGACAACACACAAATCCTTAAAATGGAATACAGTAATTCCTTTAATGTTCTCAAACCTTATTTTCTCTTTAATGTGTTTGTGTAATTGTATTCATATCATCTCACAGCAACTTACTGAACCTGTATGTACGTACAGGGTTAGGCTGTTCTGTTTAACATGAAAACATCTGTCGTTTAGTGCCCTTCAGATGACTATAAGTCAATAGTATCCCTGCACTATTATAAATCCTAGGAGTATTCTGCATGCCAAGACAGTCTTTCCATTGAACCAGAGTGCTCTCTTTTTCTCCTCCAATTGGATTGGAAGCAGCTGTGCTCTCTCGCTCTCCTAATGTGTCGAGTAGGAAACACAATTTAGGTACATTTTTGAACATTACTGACCTAGATCTGGGGTTCTACTTTCCCCTCTAAAGCATGAAACCCACCGAGAATCTCACTGCAGATAGACTGCCGATAGGTGCTGATCAAAGTGGGAGGCCGTTCCTTCTCTTGCTAGAACAAAAATGGTACCTGCTGCGCGCCGAACCAGTAGCGACCAACCTACCGATTCTACTTGTATACTCGCAATGCTTGTCAGTGGCCAACCACTTGACTTTCAGCCAATCAGAGAGCACGAACCCCCACGTGGGGGAGCCAACAAAGAAAAAGGAAAAAAGAGGGCATTTTCTCTGTACATCCACGGATGAGCCAGTCACACTTCATATGAAATGTAGGCTATGGGATGGTAGCTACAGTGAGGGAAAAAAGTATTTGATCCAATGCTGATTTTGTACGTTTGCCCACTGACAAAGAAATGATCAGTCTATAATTTTAATGGTAGGTTTATTTGAGCAGTGAGAGACAGAATAACAACAAAAAAATCCAGAAAAACGCATGTCAAAAATGTTATAAATTGATTTGCATTTTAATGAGGGAAATAAGTATTTGACCCCCTCTCAATCAGAAAGATTTCTGGCTCCCAGGTGTCTTTTATACAGGTAACGAGCTGAGATTAGGAGCACACTCTTAAAGCGAGTGCTCCTAATCTCAGCTTGTTACCTGTATAAAAGACACCTGTCCACAGAAGCAATCAATCAATCAGATTCCAAACACTCCACCATGGCCAAGACCAAAGAACTGTCCAAGCATGTCAGGGACAAGATTGTAGACCTACACAAGGCTGGAATGGGCTACAAGACCATCGCCAAGCAGCTTGGTGAGAAGGTGACAACAGTTGGTGCGATTATTCGCAAATGGAAGAAACACAAACGAACTGTCAATCTCCCTCGGCCTGGGGCTCTATGCAAGATCTCACCTCGTGGAGTTGCAATGATCATGAGAACGGTGAGGAATCAGCCCAGAACTACACGGGACGATCTTGTCAATGATCTCAAGGCAGCTGGGACCATAGTCACCAAGAAAACAATTGGTAACACACTACGCAGTGAAGGACTGAAATCCTGCAGCGCCCGCAAGGTCCCCCTGCTCAAGAAAGCACATATACATGCCCGTCTGAAGTTTGCCAATGAACATCTGAATGATTCAGAGGACAACTGGGTGAAAGTGTTGTGGTCAGATGAGACCAAAATGGAGCTCTTTGGCATCAACTCAACCCGCCATGTTTGGAGGAGGAGGAATGCTGTCTATGACCCCAAGAACACCATCCCCACCATCAAACATGGAGGTGGAAACATTATGCTTTGGGGGTGTTTTTCTGCTAAGGGGAAAAGACAACTTCAACGCATCAAAGGGACGATGGACGGGGCCATGTACCATCAAATCTTGGGTGAGAACCTCCTTCCCTCAGCCAGGGCATTCAAAATGGGTTGTGGATGGGTATTCCAGCATAACAATGAAAATACATGGCCAAGGCAACAAAGGAGTGGCTCAAAAAGAAGCACATTAAGGTCCTGGAGTGGCCTAGCCAGTCTCCAGACCTTAATCCCATAGACAATCTGTGGAGGGAGCTGAAGGTTCGACTTGCCAAACGTCAGCCTCGAAACCTTAATGACTTGGAGAAGATCTGCAAAGAGGAGTGGGACAAAATCCCTCCTGAGATGTGTGCAAACTTGGTGGCCAACTACAAGAAACGTCTGACCTCTGTGATTGCCAACAAGGGTTTTGCCACCAAGTACTAAGTCATGTTTTGCAGAGGGGTCAAATACTTATTTCCCTCATTAAAATGCAAATCAATTTATAACATTTTTGACATGCGTTTTTCTGGATTTTTTGTTGTTATTCTGTCTCTCACTGTTCAAATAAACCTACCATTAAAATTATAGACTGATCATTTCTTTTTCAGTGGGCAAAGTACAAAATCAGCAGGGGATCAAATACTTTTTTCCCTCACTGTAGCTAAGTGCACAGATGCTTTGCACACAACACTAAATACTTCCTCCAAGCTAGCTAACCAATCTAGCTAGTACTGACAATATAATGTAATCACAATGGATTAGCTAGTTTCCATAAAACAGCTGCCTGTGTTAACTGGCGAGTTAGTGCAGTGTCCTTAGCTAGCTAGCTATATTGTGCTAGCTAGCGAATATGCTAACGCTAGCTAGCTAAACATTTGGCTGGTACTGACTGTATGGGATTATGGACAGTGAATTACATTGTTTATTCATAATTTTTCTAGGTAGTTATCTAGCTGTGGCCATTTGGCTAGTATCAACAAGGGCATTCTACAAAATAGCAACATTAGTGCAGATAGCTTGGAATCTAGACCACAAGCAATACGCACGGATATGCATTGCCAAACAACGCTACTGCCACCTTCTGGTTTGGAGTATTTTTAACAAAGCTGAGTTGCTGACGACTTCCAAGGTCTTTGCTGTGTGAACACAAAGTAGATTGACTGCCGAAATTCTGTTCAGAGGTGCTAAGTACTGTCGGCAGGCAAACGTTTCACAATCCTACTGATGTGTCTGAGCTTTAGCCCTGAAGTCTGAATGTACATAAAAGCGTGTGTATGAGTGTGTGTGTGTGTGTGTGTGTGTGTGTGTGTGTGTGTGTGTGTGTGTGTGTGTCTACATGTATGTACGTTTACATGGGTGTATGTTGTTTTGACAGGGCTCAGGGGTATTGATGGTGTTTTGCTGCGTCCCAGGGTATTAGTGGAAGCCAACATGTGACTGTTCCCTACAGATTCTGCTCCTAACGCACCTCTCCCTAGCAACAGACTCTATCAACCAAACATGAAAGGTCACGATGCCTGAAGCTTGGTTGCCACCTTGGGTAGATGTTTTTTTGCACCTGGATGTCTACAGAGAGCATGGTGAAGTGCATAGCAGAATGCCCTGTGGCAATGTTTTCTGGGTTATAATAATAACACTAAACTACCTAGTGACAGACAAGAACAAATAGGCCCATAATAATGAAAAACAACAAAGGAATTAGTGGAGACCACTCAACACTGAGGATGTGTCATAGGGCTGTGGAGACTACTGTGTCAGAGTCTGTTGGGCTACCATCAAACAAACATCATGTTTTCATGTAATACAGCACAGATAGTTGATGCTTTTAACCATGTTGGCCAAGCAAATGCTTTGGATTACAATCGGTATAATCTGAAATAAAACGCCCAGCCAACTCTAATCTAATTACTAAAGCCCTCCCTGGACTGAGTTGCATGGTGGCAGAGGTCAAACACACACACACACACACACACACACACACACACACACACACACACACACACACACACACACACACACACACACACACACACACACACACACACACACACACACACACACACACACACACACACACACACACAGCCCTTGTAATCTCTGTTGATGTTTTCAAACTGCTGTGGCATAATGAGTTCTCAAAAAATGTCAATTTGTGGCTCCCTCTCTCTCTCTTTACGCTGAGGAGAGGGAGTTCATTAAACTCCATTCATCACGCCAGCAAAAAGCCCTCCACATCCCATAGTGCCCCCTACCCCAATGCCATGACAACAGAGGAACTGGGAGAGGGGAGTGAGATGGCAGGGCTCATCAGGGATGCACCTTTTCACTCTGGGTGAAGGACTGGGGTGAAGCCTCTCTAGAAGACAAGAGCTGGGAGCTACTGCTACTCACTCTGTATGTTCTGTACGACAGCAGCTCAGGCTGAAGCGTCAGAGCTGAGTAACATGCTAACAGAGCAGTACAGTTAGCTGCTACTGCTGCTCCCTACAACATAGTGTAGCACAGGCTGCGGTTGTGTCCCAAATTCCGACCTATTCCCTATTTATTAAACTCCTTTTCACCAGGGCCCATAGGGATCTGGTCAAAAGTAATGCACTATGTAGGGAATAGGGTGCCATTTGGGACGTAATCTGAAGCTTCATGCTAACAGAGACAGAGAGGATGTGGTGAGTCAGTTCCCTCTAAACCCCAAATAACAAACTGTGTATTATACTGGAGAGAATAATGACTGAGGCTGCCATGGCAGAGACTGGGGAAGGCTTGGCCAAATAAAATAATGGTCATAAACAAATACTGTTTGCATAACCATCTTGGAACAGACTGTTGCATTTCACATAACATCAGCCATGGAACAACAATTTGTTTCCATAAGCAAAGCAATATACTCCACTGGAAACTCTGGCCTTGTTAAGGTCCTCTGCTTTCAGATGTGCACACCCCTCTTCCCTCTGTTTTTAAAAAGTATATATTTTTAAATGTAACCTTTATTTAAATAGGCAAGTCAGTTAAGAACAAATTCTTATTTACAATGATGGCTACCAGGGAACGGTGGGTTAACTGCCTTGTTCAGGTGCAGATATTTATCTTGTCAGCTCAGGAATTTGATCCAGCAACCTTTTGGTTACTGGCCCAACACTCTAACCTCTAGGCTACCTGGCACCCCTGTCTCTGAGATTTATAATCCGTAATCTTCATTAATAACTGATTGGGGCTGTTGCAGTGACGGTAATACCGGCAGTCATGGCTCGTGACCGCAGTAAAATGCCATGTGTATGCATGCACCTTCCCATTTACAACTGAGATCTGTATATAATGACGAGATGCATGTGTCCGCCCTAACAATGGGAGTCGTTGTCCCAAAGGCGGGAAGGCAGGCAACAAGCTTAGGCCCAAAATAAGCCCATAGAAAAGCATTGGCCTAATTTGGACAGATTTTAGCGAGACTGAAACCTCTCACTTCGCCTCTTCCTCTATGGTTTTTACACACACACACACACACGCACGTGCACGCACACACGCACACACGCACACACACCAAGCCGCTCCCCCTGCCTCTCACGTCAACAAAGTTGAGAGATCTTCCTTTCTGACAAGTGGTTTCAACTCACTATTTGAATTTGAGGTTTGGTCCAACATAATCGATCATACGGACACCAAAACACATTGAGACATTGTTTTACTGTAATAGAGGACAAGTAAACTTCTCTAATGATACCCTTATTATGTCTCAACTACTCAAATGGTGAGCATGGCAGACACTACTAAAACGAGAGTATCAATGAACATTGACTCTGGAAAAGGAATGCTCAGTTTGTCGCTCGCGGCATTGTGGTACCACGTACCGCTAGCAGCATTTTAGCCAAAGACTGTTTGTTATACTAGCTGTCCAGTCTGTTTTTATAAATGTGCAATAAGTATAAATCAAATCAAACTTTATTTGTCACATGCGCCGAGTACAACAAGTGTAGACCTAGCCGTAAAATGCTTATTCACCAACCGCGCAGTTCAAGAAGAGTTAAGAAAATATTTACCAAATAAACTAAAGTAAAAAAGAATAAAAGTAACACAATAAAATAACAATAACAAGGCTTTATACAGGGGTACCGGTACCGAGTCAATATGCTGGGGTACAGGTTAGTCAAGGTAATTTGTACATGTAGGTAGGGGTAAAGTGACTAAACAGCGAGGAGCAGCAGTGTACAAAACAAATGGGGGGGGGGGGGGTTTACTGTAAATAGTCCGGTGGACATTTGATTAATTGTTCAGCAGTCTTATGGCTTGGGAGTAAATAACACAACTTGTTCTCATTCTAAGAAATACAGTAGGCCACTTGATTTCAACATCTGAACAAAGTGGACAGGCTAGCATGCCTATGGTCATTATAAGTGAATGAGCATTATGCATTTTCATAGACAGACTTGAATGCCAGATCAGTGATTTATTGTAAAAAAAAAGCATGTTAAACTATTTTGATAAAATAATGAAATTATTAGTGAGTCTTCTGGTTGTTTAGCCTAGGTATAACTTCACAAGCCCTGAATTCATTAGATTATTTTTATATTTAGCCTAGGTATAATTTCACAAGCCCTGAATTCATTAGATTATTTTTATATTTAGCCTAGGTATAACTTCACAAGCCCTGAATTCATTAGATTATTTTTATATTTAGCCTAGGTATAATTTCACAAGCCCTGAATTCATTAGATTATTTTTATATTTAGCCTAGGTATAACTTCACAAGCCCTGAATTCATTAGATTATTTTTATATTTAGCCTAGGTATAACTTCACAAGCCCTGAATTCATTAGATTCTTTCTGACTGTTTGAAATGCAGTGTATTTGACCTTCAATAGTACAACAACGCTTATTTAGAGTAAACATTAAAAATCTAAATATACAGTTCCTTCAGAAAGTATTCAGACACCTTGACTTTTCCACATTTTGTTACGTTACAGCCTTATTCTAACATTGATTAAATAGTTTTTTCACCTCATCAATCTACACAAAATACCCCATAATGACAAAGCAAAAACACGCTGAAAACCCCCCAGAAATATCACATTTCCATAAGTATTCAGACCCTTTACTCAGTACTTTGCTGAAGCACCTTTGGTAGCGATTACAGCATCGAGTCTTCTTGGGTATGACGCTACAAGATTGGCACACCTGAATTTGGGGAGTTTTTCCCATTCATCTCTGCAGATCGTCTCAAGCTCTGACAGTTTGAATGGGGAGTCTTGTTGCACAGCTATTTTCAGGTCTCTCCAGAGATGTTCGACCGGGTTCAAGTCTGGGCTCTGGCTGGGCCACTCAAGGACATTCAGAGACTTGTCATGAAGCCACTACTGCGTTGTCTTGGCTGTGTGCTTAGGGTCGTTGTCCTGTTGGAAGGTAAACCTTCGCCCCAGTCTGAGGTCCTGAGCGCTCTGGAGCAGGTTTTCATCAAGGATCTCTCTGTACTTTGCTCCGTTCATCTTTGCCTCGATCCTGACCAGTCTCCCAGTCCCTGCCGCTGAAAAACATCTCCACAGTATGATGCTGCCACCACCATGCTTCACCGTAGGGATGGTGGCAGGTTTCCTCCAGACGTGACGTTTGGCATTCAGGCCAGAATCTTGTTTCTCATGTTGCTGGCTACTTACTTTCTATGATTAAACATTAGAAATATGATGGCCATGCATTGTTTTTGCAAAAAAAAGACCTTGCTTTTTCATTGTAAGCTCATTTAGTTGTGTGGCTGCCAGCCAAATAGCTTTGCACTTCTGTTGTCATCTGATGAAAATGAAGCTGTTTTCTGCAGAATCTGTTGCACTAATGTATTTTCTGTGAAGGAAAACTATAGTCGCACGTCCCTGATCACTCTATTGAAGCAAAAAAACACTTGACTTTCAATATAAAACGTGACCCCTGTCAATACACATCTGGACTCACCTGCTCCCGTTTTCTCCCGTTGTGCTACTTACAAACACACGTGACTGGCTCAACTGTGCTGGGATACTACGGTGGGCTTCATAATGTCAAATAATGTGACGGGTGAAATGAAGAATGCAATCTGCTTTATTGCACTGCAGGTATTTATTTAAAAAGTAGATACAAATATTCTCATTTTGTGAAAAACGTATTGATGGTATTGAAAAATCATTGTGTGGCTATTTCCAAATACCCCGGTGGGCGGTATATACTGTATACCGCCCAAGTCTAGATGAGACAGCCTTCAAGTCTCCACATTCTCCCTTCACCCAAAATATGTTCTGAATTTCAGATAGAGCAAACATTTGAGGCTGCCGCAAGCTCTTCAGCATGCTCCATCCACTCCAGCTCTTCAGCATGCTCCATCCACGCAAGCTCTTCAGCATGCTCCATCCACTCCAGCTCTTCAGCATGCTCCATCCACTCCAGCTCTTCAGCATGCTCCATCCACTCAAGCTCTTCAGCATGCTCCATCCACTCAAGCTCTTCAGCATGCTCCATCCACGCAAGCTCTTCAGCATGCTCCATCCACTCCAGACAAACCAACATTACATAAACGCCAGCCGTTTAAATCCAAAGCATCGCCACTGGTTTCGTTTTGTGGGAAGGAGGAAGAATGGGGAGAGAGGCTGAGATTGTGATGCTAGTGGACTGTATATTCCCAGCCGTGTCCCAGGGAATAGTCCTCTCAGGCCTATTGCCTGGCGTCTCCACTCTCTGCTGCAGCTGAATATGAAGTAGACTAATGCTTTCTGGATCCATCTCATCGCACAGCGCCACAGGAAACAACAAATACAGCTGTACTCACCATCACGGCTGGTAAATAGCTCCATAGCTCGAAGTGATAACAGCCCCCTACTCACCCACACTCTCTACACACACACACCACACACACACAAACACACATCAATAAATAATTACACTCACAATTAGATCCGGAGCACAAAAAGCCTGGGCTCGTTAGGAGATTTGCAACCTACACACACTTTGCAGACGGTGAAAGGTTGAGAGGGGGAGGTCATTTTTCCTACGACCCAGTTAACTATCTGAGTTATTGATTTGATATTGCATCTCGTTGTGGGATAGATTGCACACGGTCTCTTCTCAATGCACACACATCTAGCACTGCCAGCAGCTTCATTTGAATAACAGGGTAAGAGAATCTTTACTGGGATGAGTGATGCTAGCGCTCTCATCTCTCCCAGTTAGTACAGCAGCCGTGTGTCTGTATAATCAGCAGAGGAGCAATGTGTCTTAGAATACAGCTTCATCCTCTCCCGATGGCCTGGTCCATCCATGTGTCTGTATAATCGGATGGCCTGGTCCATCCATGTGTCTGTATAATCGGATGGCCTGGTCCATCCATGTGTCTGTATAATCGGATGGCCTGGTCCATCCATGTGTCTGTATAATCGGATGGCCTGGTCCATCCATGTGTCTGTATAATCGGATGGCCTGGTCCATCCATGTGTCTGTATAATCGGATGGCCTGGTCCATCCATGTGTCTGTATAATCAGATGGCCTGGTCCATCCATGTGTCTGTATAATCGGATGGCCTGGTCCATCCATGTGTCTGTATAATCGGATGGCCTGGTCCATCCATGTGTCTGTATAATCGGATGGCCTGGTCCATCCATGTGTCTGTATAATCGGATGGCCTGGTCCATCCATGTGTCTGTATAATCGGATGGCCTGGTCCATCCATGTGTCTGTATAATCGGATGGCCTGGTCCATCCATGTGTCTGTATAATCGGATGGCCTGGTCCATCCATGTGTCTATATAATCGGATGGCCTGGTCCATCCATGTGTCTGTATAATCGGATGGCCTGGTCCATCCATGTGTCTGTATAATCGGATGGCCTGGTCCATCCATGTGTCTGTATAATCGGATGGCCTGGTCCATCCATGTGTCTGTATAATCGGATGGCCTGGAAGGGAGGGAGACGACTTCCCAAGACACCCTCATGGTTGACCTGTCCTTGGATGCCATGGTACTGCTGCCTAACCCTGGCAATGGGCTGGGGTTTATGGTTGACTGGCATTCCAAAGACAGGAGGGCTTGAGCTAAAAACATATAACCAGTGAGCATAGGGCCTTGAAACGTTCTAACAGTATCCATTCATGTGGGATGTATGTACCAGAGAAATACCAGCCATAATGAGGTTTAGAGGGAGACAATAGAGCTGAAAACAATAGGGAAGCTTTGGCACAGAGGAAAGTCTTTGAACCATAAGACAGTGTCACCCCCAAAGACAATAACATGTCATCCGCCCTGCAACCCCCCACCAAAGTCATCAACGTTGATACATATTAATAAACACAATTATGCACTCAGTATGAGGATCTAAGGCTGGGTTTTTTTCTCATCCCCTCGCTGTTGGTTATTGGAGGCCATTTTTCTTCAAATGTTCTCCCTGGCCCAGACAATAAACACAGTCTTGTTTATACACACAGAGCAGGGGAATGCTGCTATGCATCGCAATGCTTCTCCTTCACAGCCCAAGACGTGCCTCTGCTCTACACACCTCCAAAGAACACAGGCTTTACTGGTGGTGGCCATTTTGTTCTGCTGTTGCTATTTTGCTCTTTTCCTGTATTTTGAGGACATGCTGAAAGGCTCATTAGGAATGCTAAACCTGTTGTTTTTATGGGCACATTACATGGCTTTGGAAATGAGCCCGCAGCTGGCACGGAAGGTGACCCGTAACTTTCAAACTTCCAGCATTGCATTACACTACAACGGACTGGCCAATCACTGGAAAGGAGGAGGAGGAGTGAGCTATTCAAATCATCAGCAGGCCACTTGGGGCCATTTTGGAATTGATACGGCCATAATGCCTGTATGGAGCTGCCATTAGTAGTGACATTATTAAGGCTCTCATAACAGCACATGACAAGCAGGCAGCAACCTCTCAGCTGACTCCATTATGACTCTGTGTTCCAACTGGAAGCGACAAAACCTGTCAGAATCCATGACAGATAGTTAACGTGGTGGTCAAGAACTTCATTATGGGTGTAAATGTCTGTGTGTAAAATCATCTCAGAGCCCTGATCATCAATACAGTAATAGAGTCCAAGGTCGTGCTAACGAACTGGAGCGGCTGTCTGGCTCTATGAAACATGAGGCCTCTGTAAAATCAGCGTTATATCCCCATGACATGCCCTTGATCGATCACAAGCACCAGAGCAGATGGTAATAAAGGACAATCATGTAGTGTATCTCATTTACATATCATGCATAGTCTCATATAGTGACTCAGTCATGGTGAGCAGAAGAGAGACATCATGTGTGCTGCATGCCTAGCCTTATTCTGTCTGTCTGTCTGTCTGTCTGTCTGTCTGTCTGTCTGTCTGTCTGTCTGTCTGTCTGTCTGTCTGTCTGTCTGTCTGTCTGGCCTGCCTGTCAATGCCTGTACATCTGTCCCTGTCTCTCTCTTCTCATCTCTCTCTCCATCTGCCCCTGTCTCTCTCTCCATCTGTCCCTGTCTCTCTCTCCATTTGTCCCTGTCTCTCTCTCTCTCCATCTGTCCCTGTCTCTCTCTCTCCATCTGTGCCTGTCTCTCTCTCCATCTGTCCCTGTCTCTCTCTCCATCTGTCCCTGTCTCTCTCTCCTCCTCTCTCTCTCCATCTGTCCCTGTCTCTCTCTCCATCTGTCCCTGTCTCTCTCTCTCCATCTGTCCCTGTGTCTCTCTCTCCATCTGTCCCTGTGTCTCTCTCTCCATCTGTCCCTGTCTCTCTCTCCATCTGTCCCTGTGTCTCTCTCTCCATCTGTCCCTGTCTCTCTCTCTCCATCTGTCCCTGTCTCTCTCTCCATCTGTCCCTGTCTCTCTCTCCATCTGTCCCTGTCTCTCTCTCCATCTGTCCCTGTCTCTCTCTCCATCTGTCCCTGTCTCTCTCTCCATCTGTCCCTGTGTCTCTCTCTCCATCTGTCCCTGTCTCTCTCTCCATCTGTCCCTGTCTCTCTCTCCATCTGTCCCTGTCTCTATTTCTGTTGCATCTGTTCCAAATAGATATTTCAGCGCGGTGTCGGTTGTGTGTGTGCTTTAAGTCATTGTGGTTTCGGAGAGAAAGTGACATTAATTGTTTGTATGTTGGGGTGAGGCAGAGGGGTTTCTGATTGGGGGGATTGTTATCAAGCACAATTCAATAACAGAAGGTGAGGACATGGCTGAGACCCAAATGTTTGGCATGTCCTACATGCCCTACCGGCACTCCATTTGACCACTACTTATGCACTACATAGGGAATAGGGTGGCATTTCAGACGCAGCCCAGGTGAATAATGCATGAGCTGGATGTTGGCAGTGTGTTGATGGAGGACTTTCATCGGAGAGAGCAGAAGGAGGGAGCGTAATCTTTTCATCTGCACCAGTCAGACATGCTGCTGTCATTACCTCAGCAGGTTGCCCCCAGCCTGCCATTAGAATAGCCACGGTTATTACCATTAATACAAGCTAGAGAGCTGGCTGCTCACTGGCTGCTCACTGTCTGCCAAGCATCCAGCACAGAGAGAAGACGCCCCCACTACTCCGCTCTCTTCTCCTCTCCACGGCTGTGGTAGACTAATCCTCCTTCTCAGCCTGGATCTGATGGAGGGAGGGGGGGTGGGCGAGATAGAGAGAGGGGGGGGAGAGAAAGAGAGGAGAGAGAGAGGGGGGGAGAGAAAGAGAGGTTGAGAGAGAGGGGGGAGAGAGAGGAGAGAGAGGAGAGAGAGAGAGAGAGAGAGAGGAGAGAGAGAGAGAGGAGAGAGAGAAAGAAAGAGAGGAGAGAGAGAGAGGAGAGAGAGAGGTTGAGAGGTTGAGAGAGAGGGGGGGAGAGAAAGAGAGGTTGAGAGAGAGGGGGGAGAGAGAGGAGAGAGAGAGAGAGAGAGAGAGAGAGAGAGAGAGAGAGAGGAGAGAGAGAGAGAGAGAGAGAGAGAGAGAGAGAGAGGAGAGAGAGAGAGAGGGAGAGAGAGAAAGAGAGAGAGAGAGGTTGAGAGAGAGGGGGAAGAGAGAGGAGAGGGAGAGAGAGAGAGAGGAGAGAGAGAGGAGAGAGAGGAGAGGAGAGAGAGAGAGGGAAGAGAGAAGAGAGGGAAGAGAGAGAGAGAAAGAGAGAGAGAGAGAGAGGGAGAAGGGAAGAGAGAGAGAGAGAGGGAGAAGGGAAGGGAGAGAGCGCAAGAGGAGGGATAGAGCGAGAGAGATACAGAGAGAGAGCGACTACCCCACCCACGTCCACGACAGAGAGCTGGGCGCAGTGAGATGAGAGCTGCTTCAAGGCACTGTTAAACGTTGCTTTAAAGGAGAACATATCTCCCAACAATCATTTACCCTTACATCTATAATGCAATAGCCATCCCTTTCTCTCTCCATGTCACGTCATTCCAGTGACTGGAGGTCTATGACTGTCCTTGTGCATGGCTAGCCTGTCCCTAGCAGAGGAAAACATATTAGGGAGACTATCGGGATTGCATAACATGAGAAATGGCAGACTGACCACTACAAAGCCCAGCCAAGCCAAGGGAGTCCTGTGTGTTTCCCCTGGCCTGTGAGCCTGTGAGGGCAGGAGAGGAAGCCTGCCTGCCAGCCTAGCCTAGGTGATTATCAGAGCATCAGAAATGCACGCTCACAATCTCCCTCCCTGTGCAGGCCTTCCCTCCGCCCTATCCCCGGCACCGACCCCAGCCTCTGCTCCGACCCCAGCCTCGGCTCCGACCCCAGTCTGCAGCCTCCAGGCAAGGAGTCCCGTGAGGACAGGGGTGACACACCAGGCGACAGACGACAACCTCAGGACTATATAAATCAATTAGAGCCGGAGGAGAAGGGAGACTCCCAGCAAACAGAGTGACGGTCCGCAAATCCCCCACACCGGCCTAATGATGTAGCAACAGCAGCCAGGGTGGCCCGGGAAGAGGGCTGTCGCCACATCCATAAAGAGACAGGAGGAGAGAGAGAGAATAGAGAGGGATGCTGGGAGAGGAGGGAGAGGGCAGATTGACACTCCCTCTGAGGGAGAGGAAAAAAAGAACGAGACATCTCCACAGATACGTCTGCGATCTGAAAAAGCCTATGAGGTTAGCTGCTTCCGCTGTGACTCAGTTGATTGAGTCACAACAAGAGTTCTAACAACAGAATGTTGTGGATGTGTGAGTCAGTGAGTGTGTCTAATTGAGATCTAGCTGGGATGGGTAGACCCCCACAGACAGCAGCTCTGAGGAGGGCTAGTGTCTGCTCTCTCTACCCTCTACCCTCTACCTCCCTGCCTGCAGCACATACTGTATGCTCCAGTCTCCAGGGACAGACCCCTCTCTCACACACATTCTGGATTCATGAAGCTAAAAACTGAAACTTCACTCAGAAAGAGGTGCTTTACCAAAATCAACATCACAACTATCATTCATTCACACACTGAAAGGAAAACATACTGAGTTGATGCAGGCTAGTTCTTTGTTGAGCAGCCAGGGAAGTGACAGTTTCCCCTCTCCTCTGTAGCAGGACTGGATGCGCTCCTTGATCTTCTCCTTGATGCGGCGCAGGGTGAACAGGCAGAGGGCTGACTCCTTGGGGGGCTTGGCCCGGTTCTTCTGGCCCTGGGCGAACACCGTGAACAGCACCTCCTCCTGCTCTGAGATGCCCAGCGAGCGCGCCAGCTTGGTCCCGGGACGGCTGAGGTAGGCATCCTGCACCAGGCGGTACTCCACCCCATCTTTGGTGCAGCCGATTGGGAACTCCACATAGGAGTAGAACTTGGGGTCGTCCACGCAGAGACGGACGATCTTAGAGGTGAAGAACTGCTCCCCGCTGGCGTCGGGCGAGGTGAGCTGGGTATCCAGCTGCAGGGTCAGATAGTAGACAAACTGCTCGCTGCTGAAGCCGTAGATGTAGTAGATGTCGAAGGCGGGGAACTTGGAGAGCGTGTCCGAGGGGATCTTGAGCTGCGAGGAGACAAACTCATCCTGGTAGACGAAGCTGAACATGTCGGCATTCTCCTCGTTGTCCATCAGCTTGCGGCTGGAGAGCGTGGGGAAGTACTCCGACTTGCCGTCGATGGGCGTGCCCACAAACAGCTTGCCGGCCTCCCCTCCGCTCCCGGCCGCATCTCCACCAATGACCACCCCAGACATGGTGCCAGCCTCGGCCACGCTGGACAGGTAGTGCTCCTTACGGTGGTGCGGCTCGCCCAGCTTGAACAGATCATCCAGCCTGAGGAACTGGCAGATTCCCTGGGAGGTGCTGCCGCAGGCGATCAGGCGGTTCTGACCGTAGTCCAGCAGCAGTAGCTTGTTGACGTTGCTGATCTGGGTCAGCTCGTGGGGGCAGGACTGGACCCCAGGAGGGGGATAACACTTCTCGTTGTCCACCACAGGGCCTGTAACGTGGCTGCGCAGCTTGGTCAGATTGCTGGACAGCTTGAAGATCCAGTTGACGGCTCCCAGATACACCTCACCTGTCTTGTTGTGGACCACCAGGTGCGTGAGCCCCCCCTCTGGAGGGGAGAAGGACCTGAGGTCGCTGGGGGTGGTGGCGAACACCCCCGACAGCAGGAGGAGGAAGGGAAGGAGAGGGCCTCCGAGGGGTGGGGTGGGGTGGGAGGTCATGTTGGGCTCTGCTAGGTGAGGAGAGGTTCCTGGGTGTGTTTTCCTCTACTGAAGCTGTGGCTGTCCTACACCAGGCTGAAGGAAGGAAGGGACGGTGGAGTAGTGCTGGCCTGGCGTCCTCTGGGCTCTGTGTCTCTGCTCTGTCGTCTACAACATCAACCCCAGCGCCTCGGACGCCAGCCCTGCAAAGGGAAGGAAAAACACACATTAGGAGACAGGATCAGGGAACGCTCTCTCCCTATCGACTGAACTGGGGTTTAAAAGCTCTGCCTGCCACACAGAGCGGAGAGGGCAAAAAGAAGTCAGAATACATAAACATTCATCAATTACAATAGGGCCTTAGGGGGAATCCTATACAACATTTGATGAGCGTGTCTGGCTGCCAGACAGAGTCTGACTAACTCAACATAAAGCATTAGGCTGACAGACCATGGTGCGTCCTCATATATATTTTACACACATTGCAGGGATCCTCACCATCACCTGCAGCACTGCAGAGGGCCAGGCACAGCGCTGCAAGATGCAGCTACAAGTACATCCACTACTGTGTACTGGGATAGGACAGTTCACCCTTTCACCATCCACAATGACTTACAGTAGGTCAAATGTATCATGACCTTATACTCAAACAATTTCTAATATTGTCCATATGGCCTGAACATAGAGGGGGCAGGTTTACATGTTATACTGTACAACCGTGAGTAGTAGATGAAGCTGAGACTATAAAAGGACCAGAAGGAGAAATAAAAGATTACAGACCCAGAGGTTGTTCTCTCTCACACACACGCACACACACACACACACACACACACACACACACACGCACACACACACACACACACACACACACACACACACACACACACACACACACACTCTCTCTCCAGGCCCAGACAGACAGAAAGTCAATGACTGCTTTCATCTCCCAGTCCCAGTCAGCCATCATGACCTGCTGTATGAAGCCACTGTTCTCCAGCCCATCAAGACAACGGACACATTGTGTCATGGCTGCAGTTGGTGTCTGAGGCACAGAACCGACCATGGTCTCAACTCGGTCATTCACCACGCACTGCCCCACTTACTGATGTAAAACGCTTCAGATTACATAGTCTCACACACACACACACACAAGCGTGAATGCCTACACATTATAATCACAGATCAGTGATTACACAGCCACTTTTAAAATGGTGACGTTTCAAGGGCGAGATATCAAAACGATAGTATAGATCACAGGTCCATCTACAAGGTGCATAACCATCCCAACATTCTAACACTTGAATGAAAAAAGAAACGTTGTCCCTGAATCAACATACGACGGTGCTTTGACTGAACCGGGAGGACCAAGCAGCTGTTTAATGTCCTGAGGAGACTGAATCAGACGCTCTGAAGATGTTAAAAGGAAAGAGTGACCGAGATGGAAGAAAGGATTAGAGAAGAGAGAGAAGTTGAGCGGGAGCGAGATGGATAAGGAGAAATCAGGATAGCGATGGAGTGGTCGTTAGTCTTCGTGGCAAAACAACAGCTTTTCCTTCCCTGAGAGAGAGAGGATGTTGGTGATGGCTGCTATTAGCCAGTCAGTCAGTAATGCACCAGAAGTCACAGGGCCGTGCATGGCGGAGGAAATGCCAGGCAGGAGAAATGAATCAATTGGCTGCAGAGAGCGGAGCAGAGGGAAGCAGAGCGGAGCAGAGGGAAGCAGAGGGAAGCAGAGGGAAGCAGAGCGGAGCAGAGGGAAGCAGAGGGAGGCTGAGGCAGGTTGTGTTGTAGACGGACGGACGGACAGCTGGGCTGGGCTCAACCTGCCTCCTCAGATAGCGGCCCCTGAGCCACAGCGCCAACACTGATTTATTGCTTGTGGCATATCAATTACAGCACCGGCCACAAAACTGGGGCCTCATACTTAAGCAAATGTATACACACTGCATCTTTAACATGGAGGTCATATCAGAGTCTGGGTGCGGGAGGCAAGCCCCAGGCAACACCTCACATAGGAGAGGAAAGACTCCATCCTTTGCTGTCTATCAATGTTTGGCAGATACGCAAACAAACACTTATGTATGCACACGCATAGAGTGTATGCACTCCCAAGCTTACAGAATAAACAATTAGGCTGCATACCTGTATGTTACTACTGTCAAACACAGACACATACAGTCTACTGGAAATATTGACTTGAGGCACATAGAAGTACAGGGAAACAGCCTTGGCCCTCTCCTAAAGGAGGTCCTATGGCAGATCAGAACCGATTATTTCAGAAACCTCAACAACATGGAACTTCTATTTACAATTCATCTCCAAGGCCTACAGACAAGGAAATAATAGTTCAAATCATATTCACCTCACACTCCTCTACTGGCATTTCACAGGTCTCTGGAGGGAGGGAGGGGAGGGAGGGAGGGAGGGAGGGAGGGAGGGAGGGGAGGGGAGGGGAGGGAGGGTAGGGTAGGGTAGGGAGGAGAGGAGAGGAGAGGAGAGGGAGGGAGGGAGGGGAGGGAGGGTAGGGAGGGAGGGAGGGAGGGAGGGGAGGGGAGGGGAGGGAGGGAGGAGAGGGAGGGAGGGAGGGAGGGAGGGTAGGGTAGGGAGGAGAGGAGAGGGAGGGAGGGAGGGAGGGTAGGGAGGGAGGGAGGGAGGGAGGGAGGGGAGGGGAGGGGAGGGGAGGGGAGGGAGGGAGGGAGGGAGGGAGGGAGGGGGCTTGAGGAAAGGACAGACTGAGATGAGTCAGAAAGTATTGCCTAGCTTACCAGCTGCCATACTAGTATTTATGTTCACAGGACCAAGCCTTTCAATCCAGCCCAGCAAACCCCATCATAACAGAAGTGTGTTTCGGATGAGAAGGCAAAATCACTATATGAGCAGCAACACAAGTCAATCTGGCATAAAAGTCCCAAAGTAACGAGTGCCTCCGTCAGGGCATGGACAAGGAGGAAGGGAGTGAAATAAATAGTGTCTTCACTGGGAAATAAAAAGCTGACAAAGACAGCAAAAAATACAACTGCCAAATATGCAATTTGAGAGATTAAAACAATTTTCAGTTTCAAGTTTTAATGCCATGTGCACAAGTACAGTGAAATGTCTTTCTTGCCAGCTCTAAACTCAACAATGCACTAATCAATATCAATGTAGCACTAAAAACAGGGTTAGGAAGCAGACAGTGTGCCGTTATTTTATAGGGTTCAGATTGTGATTATTGAAAGGAGATTTAATGGGAGAATCTGCGACCAAACTAACCACATGTGAAAAGCAAGGGTTAAGTGAGGGACATACTGTACGTATATTTATATTGTGTATGTTTTGATAAGATTCAGTGTCTTTTTGTGGTGAACATTGAAATCTCTGTTAGGCTGGGCTCTGGGGCAGGCTGGGCTCTGGGGCAGGCTGGGCTCTGGGGCAGACTGGGCTCTGGGGCAGGCTGGGCTCTGGGGCAGGCTGGGCTCTGGGGCAGACTGGGCTCTGGGGCAGGCTGGGCTCTGGGGCAGACTGGGCTCTGGGGCAGTGCTAACTGAGGCCATAAGGACATGGGGCCATACAGCTGTAATAGTAAGGCTGTGAGGCTGGCTGTGAGGCTGGCTGTGAGGCTGGCTGTGAGGCTGGCTTTGAGGCTGGCTGTGAGGCTGGCTGTGAGGCTGGCTGTGAGACTGGCTGTGAGGCTGGCTGTGAGACTGGCTGTGAGGATGGCTGTGAGGCTGGCTGTGAGGCTGGCTGTGAGGATGGCTGTGAGGATGGCTGTGAGGATGGCTGTGAGGCTGGCTGTGAGGCTGGCTGTGAGGATGGCTGTGTGACTTTGCACTGATGGCTGCTGCTGGATTGCTGCTGTTTCCAGTGTGGCTCTGCTGGCTTTTCATGCAAGGCCCTGAGTAAGAACACTTTGCGCGTTTTACACTGTACTGCATTCCATGCCTGACAGTGACCTCACAGACAGCTGCCTCCACACACACATAAACACACACACACCTACCCGCTCCTCGCAAGACGCCAGGCCTCCACATCATTCACACAGACAGACACACACACACACACACACACACACACTTGTGTTTTTCAGGGATTAGTGCAGACAAGAGGCTCTGCCCCATCACGGATACATCAACTCAATGGCAGTTCAGTTCAGTTGGCCACTGGAGCAGCCAGCCAGCTAGGCCTCTCAATCCTGCACACGTGTGACACACACTCACACACACCAACAGCTTCACGGGGTAACAGGTGTTGACACAGACACACAGTCATTCACAGTGATAAAGGCTGGGAGTTAGAATCCTTAGAGTATGTACAGTAAGTATGTACAGTAAGTATGTACAGTATGTTGATATTGTGAAATGCTCCTGAGTTGAGGGATTTAAAGGATCAAATATATTCTGAACCAGACTGGACTCATGTCCTCACGTCCACTATCACTGCAGACCGTACACAATGCACTACAGACCAAACACAGTACACTACAGACCAAACACAGTACACTGCAGATCAAACACAATGCACTACAGACCAAAGACAGCACACTACAGACCAAACACAGTACACTGCAGATCAAACACAATGCACTACAGACCAAAGACAGCACACTACAGACCAAACACAGTACACTGCAGATCAAACACAATGCACTACAGACCAAAGACAGCACACTACAGACCAAACACAGTACACTGCAGACCGTACACAATGCACTACAGACCAAACACAATGCACTACAGACAAACACAATGCACTACAGACAAACACAATGCACTACAGACAAACACAATGCACTACAGACCAAACACAGTACACTACAGACCAAACACAATGCACTACAGACCAAACACAATGCACTACAGACAAACACAATGCACTACAGACAAACACAATGCACTACAGACAAACACAATGCACTACAGACAAACACAATGCACTACAGACCAAACACAGTACACTACAGACCAAACACAATGCACTACAGACAAACACAGTACACTACAGATCAAACACAATGCACTACAGACAAACACAGTACACTACAGACCAAACACAGTACACTGCAGATCAAACACAATGCACTACAGACCAAAGACAGCACACTACAGACCAAACACAGTACACCGCAGACCGTACACAATGCACTACAGACAAACACAGTACACTACAGACCAAACACAGTACACTGCAGATCAAACACAACGCACTACAGACCAAAGACAGCACACTATAGACCAAACACAGTACACTGCAGATCAAACACAATGCACTACAGACCAAACACAGTACACTGCAGATCAAACACAATACACTACAGACCAAAGACAGCACACTACAGACCAAACACAGTACACTGCAGACCGTACACAATGCACTACAGACAAACACAGTACACTACAGACCAAACACAGTACACTGCAGATCAAACACAATGCACTACAGACCAAAGACAGTACACTGCAGACCAAACACAGTACACTGCAGATCAAACACAATGCACTACAGACAAACACAGTACACTACAGACCAAACACAGTACACTGCAGATCAAACACAGTACACTGCAGATCAAACACAATGCACTACAGACCAAAGACAGCACACTACAGACCAAACACAATGCACTACAGACCAAACACAATGCACTACAGACCAAACACTACAAACCAAACACAGTACACTGCAGACCAAAGACAGCACACTGCAGATCAAACACAATGCACTGCAGACCAAAGACAGCACACTACAGACCAAACACAGTACACTGCAGATCAAACACAAGGCACTACAGACAAACACAGTACACTACAGACCAAACACAATGCACTGCAGACCAAACACAATGCACTACAGACCAAACACAATGCACTACAGACCAAAGACAATGCACTGCAGACCAAACACAGTACACTACAGACCAAACACAATGCACTGCAGACCAAAGACAGCACACTACAGACCAAACACAGTACACTGCAGATCAAACACAATGCACTACAGACAAACACAGTACACTACAGACCAAACACAATGCACTGCAGACCAAACACAATACACTGCAGACCAAACACAATGCACTACAGACCAAACACAATGCACTACAGACCAAAGACAATGCACTGCAGACCAAACACAATGCACTACAGACTAAACACGGTACACTACAGACCAAACACAATGCACTACAGACCAAACACAATGCACTACAGACTAAACACAATGCACTACAGACTAAACACAATGCACTACAGACCAAACACAATGCACTACAGACCAAACACAATGCACTGCAGACTAAACACAATGCACTACAGACCAAACACAATGCACTGCAGACCAAACACAATGCACTGCAGACCAAACACAATGCACTACAGACCAAACACAATGCACTACAGACCAAACACAATGTACTACAGACCAAACACAATGCACTACAGACCAAACACAATGCACTACAGACTAAACACAATGCACTACAGACCAAACACAATGCACTACAGACCAAACACAATGCACTACAGACCAAACACAATGAACTACAGACTAAACACAATGCACTACAGACCAAACACAATGCACTGCAGACCAAACACAATGCACTGCAGACCAAACACAATGCACTACAGACCAAAGACAATGCACTACAGACCAAAGACAATGCACCACAGACTAAACACGGTACACCACAGATCAAACACGGTACACCACAGACCAAACACGGTACACCACAGACCAAACACGGTACACCGCAGACCAAACACAATGCACTGCAGACCAAACACAATGCACTACAGACCAAACACAATGCACTACAGACCAAACACAATGCACTGCAGACCAAACACAACGCACTGCAGACCAAACATGGTACACCGCAGACCAAACACAGTACACTGCAGACCAAACACAATGCACTGCAGACCAAACATGGTACACCGCAGACCAAACATGGTACACCGCAGACCAAAGACAATGCACTACAGACCAAAGACAATGCACCACAGACTAAACACGGTACACCACAGATCAAACACGGTACACCACAGACCAAACACGGTACACCACAGACCAAACACGGTACACCGCAGACCAAACACAATGCACTGCAGACCAAACACAATGCACTACAGACCAAACACAATGCACTGCAGACCAAACACAACGCACTGCAGACCAAACATGGTACACCGCAGACCAAACACAGTACACTGCAGACCAAACACAATGCACTGCAGACCAAACATGGTACACCGCAGACCAAACATGGTACACTACAGACCAAACACAGTACACTACAGACCAAACACGGCAGACTACAGACAAAACACAGCACACTATAGACCAAACACAATGCACTGCAGACCAAACACAACGCACTGCAGACCAAACATGGTACACCGCAGACCAAACACAGTACACTGCAGACCAAACACAATGCACTGCAGACCAAACATGGTACACCGCAGACCAAACATGGTACACCGCAGACCAAACACAGTACACTACAGACCAAACACGGCAGACTAGACAAAACACAGCACACTATAGACCAAACACAATGCACTACAGACCAAACACGGTACACTACAGACCAACACAGTACACCGCAGACCAAACACAGTACACCGCAGACCAAACACGGTACACCTCAGACCAAACACGGCAGACTACAGACAAAACACAGCACACTGCAGACCAAACACAGTACACCGCAGACCAAACACGGTACACCTCAGACCAAACACGGCAGACTACAGACAAAACACAGCACACTACAGACCAAACACAGTACACCGCAGACCAAACACAGTACACTGCACACCAAACACAGTACACTGCAGACCAAACACAGTACACCGCAGACCAAACACAGTACACCGCAGACCAAACACAGTACACTGCAGACCAAACACGATACACTACAGACCAAGCGCAATGCACTGCAGACCAAACACAATGCACTGCAGACCAAACACAATGCACTACAGACAAACACAGTACACTACAGACCAAACACAATGCACTGCAGACCAAACACAATACACTGCAGACCAAACACAATGCACTACAGACCAAACACAATGCACTACAGACCAAAGACAATGCACTGCAGACCAAACACAATGCACTACAGACTAAACACGGTACACTACAGACCAAACACAATGCACTACAGACCAAACACAATGCACTACAGACTAAACACAATGCACTACAGACTAAACACAATGCACTACAGACCAAACACAATGCACTACAGACCAAACACAATGCACTGCAGACTAAACACAATGCACTACAGACCAAACACAATGCACTGCAGACCAAACACAATGCACTGCAGACCAAACACAATGCACTACAGACCAAACACAATGCACTACAGACCAAACACAATGTACTACAGACCAAACACAATGCACTACAGACCAAACACAATGCACTACAGACTAAACACAATGCACTACAGACCAAACACAATGCACTACAGACCAAACACAATGCACTACAGACCAAACACAATGAACTACAGACTAAACACAATGCACTGCAGACCAAACACAATGCACTGCAGACCAAACACAATGCACTGCAGACCAAACACAATGCACTACAGACCAAAGACAATGCACTACAGACCAAAGACAATGCACCACAGACTAAACACGGTACACCACAGATCAAACACGGTACACCACAGACCAAACACGGTACACCACAGACCAAACACGGTACACCGCAGACCAAACACAATGCACTGCAGACCAAACACAATGCACTACAGACCAAACACAATGCACTACAGACCAAACACAATGCACTGCAGACCAAACACAACGCACTGCAGACCAAACACGGTACACCGCAGACCAAACACAGTACACTGCAGACCAAACACAATGCACTGCAGACCAAACATGGTACACCGCAGACCAAACATGGTACACCGCAGACCAAAGACAATGCACTACAGACCAAAGACAATGCACCACAGACTAAACACGGTACACCACAGATCAAACACGGTACACCACAGACCAAACACGGTACACCACAGACCAAACACGGTACACCGCAGACCAAACACAATGCACTGCAGACCAAACACAATGCACTACAGACCAAACACAATGCACTGCAGACCAAACACAACGCACTGCAGACCAAACATGGTACACCGCAGACCAAACACAGTACACTGCAGACCAAACACAATGCACTGCAGACCAAACATGGTACACCGCAGACCAAACATGGTACACTACAGACCAAACACAGTACACTACAGACCAAACACGGCAGACTACAGACAAAACACAGCACACTATAGACCAAACACAATGCACTGCAGACCAAACACAACGCACTGCAGACCAAACATGGTACACCGCAGACCAAACACAGTACACTGCAGACCAAACACAATGCACTGCAGACCAAACATGGTACACCGCAGACCAAACATGGTACACCGCAGACCAAACACAGTACACTACAGACCAAACACGGCAGACTAGACAAAACACAGCACACTATAGACCAAACACAATGCACTACAGACCAAACACGGTACACTACAGACCAACACAGTACACCGCAGACCAAACACAGTACACCGCAGACCAAACACGGTACACCTCAGACCAAACACGGCAGACTACAGACAAAACACAGCACACTGCAGACCAAACACAGTACACCGCAGACCAAACACGGTACACCTCAGACCAAACACGGCAGACTACAGACAAAACACAGCACACTACAGACCAAACACAGTACACCGCAGACCAAACACAGTACACTGCACACCAAACACAGTACACTGCAGACCAAACACAGTACACCGCAGACCAAACACAGTACACCGCAGACCAAACACAGTACACTGCAGACCAAACACGATACACTACAGACCAAGCGCAATGCACTGCAGACCAAACACAATGCACTGCAGACCAAACACAATGCACTACAGACAAACACAGTACACTACAGACCAAGAGCAAACACAATGCACTACAAACACAATGTACTCCTATTTTGTTGCCTTACAACCTGGAATTAAAATAGATTTTTTTGGAGGTTTGAATTTTTTGATTTACACAACACGCCTACCACTTTGAAGATGCAACATATTTGTTGTTTGTTTCACAATAAAACATAAGACAAAAAAACAGAACACTTGAGTGTGCATAACTATTCATAATACTTTGTAGAGCCACCTTTTGCAGCAATTACAGCTGCAAGTCTCTTGGGGTATGTCTCCATAAGCTTGGCACATCTAGCTACTGGGCCTTTTGCCCATTCTTCAAGGCAAAACTGCTCCAGCTCCTTCAAGTTGGATGGTTCCGCTGGTGTACAGTAATCTTTAAGTCATACCACATATTTTCAATTGGATTGAGGTCTGGGCTTTGACTAGGCCATTCCAAGACATTTAAATGTTTCCCCTTAAACCACTCGAGTGTTGTTTTAGCAGTTTGCTTAGGGTCATTGTCCTGCTGGAAGGTGAATCTCTGTCCCAGGCTCAAATCTCTGGAAGACTGAAACAGGTTTCCCTCAAGGATTTCCCTGTATTTAGCGCCATCCATCATTCCTTCAATTCTGACCAGTTTCCCAGTCCCTGCCGATGAAAAACATCCCCACAGCATGATGCTGCCACCACCATGCTTCACTGTGGGGATGGCGTTCTCGGGGTGATGGGAGGTGTTGGGTTTGCGCCAGACATAGCATTTTCCTTGATGGCCAAAAAGCACAATTTTAGTCTCCTCTGACCAGAGTACCTTCTTCAATATGTTTGGGGAGTCTCCCACATGCCTTTTGGTGAACACCAAATGTGCTTGCTTATTTTTTTTCTTTAAGCAATGGCTTTTTTTCTGGCCCCTCTTCCGTAAAGTCCAGCTCTGTGGAGTGTACGGCTTAGTGGTCCTATGGACAGATACTACAATCTCCGCTGTGGAGCTTTGCAGCTCCTTCAGGGTTATCTTTGGTTTCTTTGTTGCCTCTGATTAATGCCCTCCTTGCCTGGTCTGTGAGTTTTGGTGGGCGGCCCTCTCTTGGCAGGTTTGTTGTGGTGCCATATTCTTTCCATTTTTAATAATAGATTTAATGGTGCTCCGTGGGATGTTCAAAGTTTCGGATATTGTTTTATAACCCAACCCTGATCTGTACTTACATTTACATTACATTTACGTCATTTAGCAGACACTTATCCAGAGCGACTTACAAATTGGTGCATTCACCTTATGATATCCAGTGGAACAACCACTTTACAATAGTATATCTATATATTTTTTGGGGGGGGCTTAGGGATGACTTTATCCTATCCCAGGTATTCCTTAAAGAGGTGGGGTTTCAGGTTAAATCCACTTCAATCAGTGTAGATGAAGGGGAGGAGACAGGTTATAGAAGGATTTTTAAGCCTTGAGACAATTGAGACATGTATTGTGTATGTGTGCCAATCAGAGGGTGAATGGGCAAGACAAAGTGCCTTTGAACGGGGTGTACTTCTTCACATCTTTGTCCCTGACCTGTTTGGAGAGCTCCTTGGTCTTCATGGTGCCGCTTGCTTGGTGGTGCCCCTTGCTTAGTAGTGTTGTAGACTCTCTGGCCTTTTATATACAGATGTATATATATACTGAGATCATTTGACAGATCATGTGACACTTAGATTGCACACAGGTGGACTTTATTTAAGTAATTATGTGACTTCTGAAGGTAATTGGTTGCACCAGATCTTATTTAGGGGCTTCATAGCAAAGGGGGTGAACACATATGCACACACCACTTTTCAGTTTTGAATTTAAAAAGAAAAAAAATGAATTTCACTTCACCAGTTTGAACTAATTTGTGTATGTCCATTACATGAAATCCAAATAAAAATCCATTTAAATTACAGGTTGTAATGCAACAAAATAGGAAAAACGCCAAGGAGGATGAATACTTTTGCAAGGCACTGTATATTCCTGTGACCACTGTGCTGTGGGAAAGCACTCCTAAAAAACAGCAAACTGTGTGTCTCTGTGAAGATGGCAGTGTCATAATAAACTCGAAGGCACTCCAAGGAGAAAGCTAGAGACTGCCTAGCCTGGGTTTTTGGTCTGGCTGCTTAAAATCCACGGTCGCCTGACTTCGGAGGGAAGGTAGAGTCCAAAGCTATCACCCTGCAGGACGAACAGCAGCACAGCACTGCAAAACCAACCAGCTGGCGACTGAGAATGGGATAGATCAATCATTCTAGAAACCAACAGTTTCTTGCATTGTATGCACCCACATGCACTCAAAAGCGACATTCAAACACTGCCCATACCATACACCATACCATGCATTTATATAGTCCCCAAACATGTGTTGTCGTTGCTATGTTACCTAATAACAATGTGGTATGAGTGTGGTAGAGCCTGGGAGATACAGCAGTACAGCAGCCACCCTCCTGCGGAATAGACAGTGTCAACACCCTCTCTCTTTGGATTGTCTAATACATTTCTGACAATGACCTCATTTTATAGCAGGAGTTAAAGCTCCACAGCATGCATAAAACCGGTTTCAATTGCACTAACTGAAGTCCAAAAGAAGACAAATACCCTTATTCTTCCCCGAAGGCTGGGCATCTTCATCCACTTTCCATTTGTGCATGGCAGAAGTATAGAAGTGTTCTCTCTCCCTCCCTTTTCCTCCCTCTCTATCCCTCTTCTCCCTCTCTCCCTCGCTCAGTCTCTCTCCCTCCCTTTTCCTCCCTCTTCTCCCTCTCCCTCCCTTTTCCTCCCTCTCTATCCCTCTCTCCCTCCCTTTTCCTCCCTCTCTATCCCTCTCTCCCTCCCTTTTCCTCCCTCTCTATCCCTCTCTCCCTTGCTCAGTCTCTCTCCCTCCCTTTTCCTCCCTCTCTATCCCTCTTCTCCCTCTCTCCCTCGCTCACTCTCTCCCTCCCTTTTCCTCCCTCTCTATCCCTCTCTCCCTCTCCCTCTCTCCCTTGCTCACTCTCTCTCCCTCCCTTTTCCTCCCTCTCTATCCCTCTCCCTCTCTCCCTTCCTTTTCCTCCCTCTCTATCCCTCTCTCCCGCTCCCTCGCTCAGTCTCTCTCCCTCCCTTTACCTCTCTCTCTATCTGATGAGAGGGAAGCGATCCCTGATACAGGCTGAGAGCCGCCTTTTGACCGAGCAATACAAGCCTAACAGGACCAACTCATTTTCTTAAATGACACAATTACCACACTGCAGTTTGGAGCCAGCTTCGATTATCTACAGCAAATTCCATGATAAAATACAACATTTCTGGCCTTTTTGAAGCACTTAAAAACACTTCAGTGATTCTCTTTAGCATACAGTCAGAGGGATTTGAAATCCCAGAACAAGGCCTGTGAGGGAGAGCAGCTAGGTTTGTCAACACACATTCCCAGTACTAGATCACATCCTCAGGTACTATGCATTCTCCACTCACTGGCCTATTTACTTAAGCATGTGTGTGTGTGTGTGTGTGTGTGTGTGTGTGTGTGTGTGTGTGTGTGTGTGTGTGTGTGTGTGTGTGTGTGTGTGTGTGTGTGTGTGTGTGTGTGTGCGTGCGCGTGCGTGCGCGTGTGCGTGTGTGCGTGTGTGCGTGTGTGTGTGTGTGTTGGTTCTTCTATCCTTGTGGGGACCTAAAATCTCCAAAAGACCCCACAAGGATTGTTAAGCAAAGACAATTGTCCCTCATGGGGACATCTGCCATACCTGCATGAGGGCAAAGGCTATTTTAAGCTTAGGGGTTAGGTTTAGGGATAGGGTTACAATTATGGTTAGGGGTTAGGGTTAAGGTTAGGGATATAATTAGGTTTAGGGGTAGAGAAAATACGATTTTGAATGGAAATACATTTTAGGTCCCCACGAGGATAGAAGAACATAACATGTGTGTGTGTGCACGCGTGTGTGCATGTGTACATGTTTATACAGTTGTTCTTGACATGTTTAAGAAAGTGTAAGTGTTTGTATGCATTGGTTTAGGGATGTATGGGTTTGTACAGTGCCTTCAGAAAGTATTCATACCCCTTGACTTATTCCACATTTTGTTGTGTTACAGCCTAATTCAAAATTGATTAAATATATTTTCTTCCTCACCCATCTACACAACAATATCCCAGAAATGTTTGCTAATTTATTGATAATCAAATACAGACATATCTAATTTACATAAGTATTCATGGCCCTGAGTCAATACATGTTAGAATCACATTTGGCAGTGATTACAGCTGTGAGTGTTTCTGGGTAAAACTCTAAGAGCGTTACTAGTGCTGAGTGCTAGCGCTTTTTGAGGTTGGTTTGGTTTCGCTTTGATAATCACAAAATAATCACGGTTTTCCAACTGTAGATGTGTTCATACAGAAGGTAGCCTCACTACCTCACCCCACTGGTCTACACACAATACTCCATAATGTAAACGTGGTTGGTTCATACAGAAGGTAGCCTCACTACCTCACCCCACTGGCCTACACACAATACTCCATAATGTAAACGTGGTTGGTTCATACAGAAGGTAGCCTCACTACCTCACCCCACTGGCCTACACACAATACTCCATAATGAAAACGTGGTTGGTTCATACAGAAGGTAGCCTCACTACCTCACCCCACTGGCCTACACACAATACTCCATAATGTAAACGTGGTTGGTTCATACAGAAGGTAGCCTCACTACCTCACCCCACTGGCCTACACACAATACTCCATAATGAAAACGTGGTTGGTTCATACAGAAGGTAGCCTCACTACCTCACCCCACTGGCCTACACACAATACTCCATAATGTAAACGTGGAATTATGTTTTTACACATTTTTACAAATTCATAGAAAATGTAAAGCTATTCAACTCCTTTATTATGACAAGACTAAATAAGTTCAGGAGTAAAAATGTGCTTAACAAGTCACATAATGAGCTGCACGGACTCTGTGTGCAATAATAGTGTTTAACATGATTTTTGAGTGACTACCTCGTCTCTGTACCCCACACATACAATTATCTGCCTCAGTCGAGCAGTAAACCAGATTCAACCACGAAGACCAGGGAGGTTTTCCAATGACTCACACCTATTGGTAGATAGGTCTAAAAAAAGCAGACATTGAATATCCCTTTGAGCATGGTGAAGTTATTAATTACACTTTGGATGGTGTATCGATACACCCAGTCACAACAAAGAGACAGGCGTCCTTCCTAACTCAGTCACCGGAGACAAATGAAACCACTCAGGGATTTTACCATGAGGCCAATGGTAACTTTAAAATGGTTTCAGAGTGTAATGGCTGTGATAGGAGAAACCTGAGAATGAATCAACAACACTGTAGTCACTACACAATACAAACCTAATTGACAGAGTGAAAAGAAGGGTGCCTGTACAGAATAAAAATCTTCCAAGGCACTAAAGTAATACTGCAAAGAATGTGGCAAAGCAATTCACTTTTTGTCCTAAATACAAAGTGTTATGTTTGAGGCAAATCCAATACAACATTACAGAGTACCATTCTCCATATTTTCAAGCATAGTGGTGGCTGCATCATGTTATGGGTGTGCCTGTAATCGTTAAGGACTGGGGAGTTTTTCAGGATAAAAAAAGAAACAGAATGGAGCTAAGTACAGGCAAAATCCTAGTGGAAAAGCTGGTGCAGTCTGCTTTCCACCAGACACTGGGAGATGGAAAACCTCCTCTGGTCTTTGTGGTTGAATCTGCATTTGAAATTCACTGCACGACCAAGGGACCTTACAGATAATTGTATGTGTGGTGTACAGAGAGGAGGTAGTCATTCAAAAATCATGTTAAACACTATTATTGCACACAGAGTGAATCCATGCAACTTATTATGTGACTTGTTAATCACATTTGTTTATTTAGGCTTGTCATAACAAAGGGGTTGAATACTTATTGACTCAAGACATTTCAGCTTTTCATTTATAATTAATTTGTAAAAAATGTGAAAAACAGAATTCCACTTTGACACAATGGGTTATTGTGCGTAGACCAGTGACAAAAAAAATCTACATTTAATCCATTACATTTTTTAAAAAATAAACAGAAATAACTTATTCAGACCCTTTGCTATGAGACTCGAAATTGAGCTCAGGTGCATCCTGTGTCCATTGATCATCCTTGAGATGTTTCTACAACTTGATTGGAGTCCACTTGTGGTAAATGTAATTTATTGGACATGATTTGTAAAGGCACACACCTGTCTATATAAGGTCTCACAGTTGACAGTGCATGTCAGAGCAAAAACCAAGCCATGAGGTCGAAGGAATTGTCCGTAGAGCTCCGAGACAGGATTGTGTCGAGGCACAGATCTGGGGAAGGATACCAAAAAATGTCTGCAGCATTGACGGTCCCCAAGAACACATTGGCCTGCATCATTCTGAAATGGAAGAAGTTTGGAACCACCAAGACTTTTCCTAGAGCTGGCCACCCGGCCAAACTGAGCAATAGGGGTAGAAGGGCCTTGGTCAAGGAGATAAAACCAAGATTGAATAATGCTGTGGGGATGTTTTTCAGCGGCAGGGACTGGGAGACTAGTCAGGATCGAGGGAAAGATTAACGGAGCAAGGTACAGAGAGATCCTTGATGAAAACCTGCTTCAGAGGACTCAGGACCTCAGAATGGGAGCGAAGGTTCACCTACCAGCAGGACAACGACCCTAAGCACACAGCCTAGACAACGCAGGAGTATCTCTGAATGTCCTTGAGTGGCCCAGCCAGAGCCCGATCTCTTTGAGAAACCTGAAAAAAGCTGTACAGCGACGCTCCCCATCTAACCTGACAGAGGATCTGCAGAGAAGAGAGAACATCCCAAACACAGGTGTGCCAAGCTTTTAGCGTCATACCCAAGAAGACTTGAGGCTATAATCATTGCTAAAGGTGCTTCAACAAAGTACTGAGTAAAGTTTAATTTTATACATTTGCAAACATTTCTAAAAACTTGTTTTTGCTTTTTCATTATGGGGTATTGTGTGTGATGGGGGAAGGTAATTTAATCAATGTTAGAATAAGGCTGTAACGTAACTACTTTCCCAAATGAACTACATATACTACATATACTATATATACTATATATACTGAAAACATGTTATGACACTGAGCAGGAGACACACACACACACACACACACACACAGGGAGGGAGAGTAGACCTGTTTGACAGACTGCAGGGAGGGAGAGTAGACCTGTTTGACAGACTGCTGGGAGGGAGAGTAGACCTGTTTGACAGACTGCAGGGAGGGAGAGTAGACCTGTTTGACAGACTGCAGGGAGGGAGAGTAGACCTGTTTGACAGACTGCAGCAGCACAGATCAGTTCCAACCAGTAGCCACCTTTATGACACACCCTCAGAGAGGAGGAAACAGGGGAGGAAACAGGGGAGGAAACAGGAGAGGAAACAGGAGAGGAAACAGGAGAGGAGAAGGAGCAGGTTACCAGGCAAGCTTCCAACTGTAGATGTGTTCATGCCGAAGGTAGCCTCACTACCTCACCCCACTGAGCCAGTGTTGTTTTGTTTTCATCCTGCTATCAGCTACAACAGGGAGGGTTATGGTTTCACTGTGAAACAGCACAGCACCAGGCTGGAATGTTTCAATGGCTCTCTTCACTACCATAGATGATTATGTTGTTCCTATACATCTTAAAGTCACATGATTCATACACAACAGGATCTTAAGAAGCAGACATTCAGGTTCTAGCAGAAGAGCTCAGAGAGGAGTGACATGCTTGATTAAATGCTGCCACTTGAGGTGAGCAAACACGTACACACAGGGACACACATACACTGGGATAAACACACACACACACACACACAGGCGCAGGGACACCA
The DNA here is from genome assembly GCF_901001165.1 of Salmo trutta. Taxonomy (NCBI): domain Eukaryota; kingdom Metazoa; phylum Chordata; class Actinopteri; order Salmoniformes; family Salmonidae; genus Salmo; species Salmo trutta. Next base: position 23,571,055 of record NC_042984.1, on the reverse strand, counting down.
TGATGCACCTAATTCCATTGGAAGAAGGGCGTTCATTTTAAATACAGGGTCAGAGTCTAAAGGCTAATAATAGCTTCTAAAAATGTGTGTGCCTGTGAGTGTGCGTGCGTGCGTGCGTGTGTGTGTCTGTGCGTATTTACGTGCGTGTATGTGTGCGCTTCAGCGTTTGTGGGCATCAGTCTGTGTGAACACCTCCGTGTCATCCCCGGCGCTCCGGTGACCTTTTCAGTTCCTGCCGCCTGAGTTTGTGATAACACAATTACACCAGGCTAATGAACAGAGCATCCAGATAAAGTACCCGCCACGCACACTTCCGCTCAGCGTTTCAATCTCTTTTAAAGGCTACATTTGCATCTTTAATATAAATGTAATTCCTCATTAATGTGCAGATGGCTGGTCAGATGAGAGTAGAGGGAAAATACACTACATGACCAAAAGTATGTGGACGTCTGCTCGTCAAACATCTCATTTCAAAATCATGGGCATTAATATGGAGTTGATCCCCTTTTGCTGCTATAACAGCCTCCATTCTTCCGGGAAGGCTTTCTACTAGATGTAGGCCTTCCCTGTGGCTCAGTTGGTAGAGCATGGTGTTTTCAACGCCAGCATTGTGTGTGCAACACCAGGGTTGTGGGTTCGATTCCCATGGGGGGCCAGTACAATAAAAAAGTTTTAAAAATGTTTTTATGAAATGTATGCATTCACTACTGTAAGTCGCTCTGGATAAGAGCGTCTGCTAAATGACTAAAATGTAAATGTAGACTTGTTTCCATTTAGCCACAAGAGCATCAGTGAGGTCAGACACTGATGTTGGGCGTTTAGGCCTGGCTCGCAGTCGGCGTTCCAATTCATCCCAAAAGTGTTCGGTGGGCTTGAGGTCAGGACTTTGTGAAGGCCAGTCAAGTTCTTCCACACCGATCTCAACAAACCATTTCTGTATGGACCTCGCTTTGTGCACAGGGGCATTGTTATGCTGAAACAGGAAAAGGCCTTCACCAAACTGTTGCCACAAAGTTGGAAGCACAGAATCGTCTAGAATGTCATTGTATGCTGTAGCGTCAAAATTTCCCTTCACTGGAACTAAGGGGCCTAGCCTGAAACATGAAAAACAACCCCAAACCATTATTTCTCCTCCACCAAACATTACAGTTGGCACTATGCATTGGGGCAGGTAGCGTTCTCCTGGCATCCGCTAAACCCAGATTTGTCTGTCGGACTGCCAGATGGTGAAGCGGGATTCATCACTCCAGAGAACGCGTTTCCACTGCTCCAGTCCAATAGCAACGAGCTTTACACCACTCCAGATGATGCTTGGCATTGCGCATGGTGATCTTAGGTTTGTATGCGGCTGCTTGGCCATGGAAACCCATGTCATTAAGCTTCAGACGAACAGTTCTTGTGCTGACGTTGCTTCCAGAGGCAGTTTGGAACTCCGTAGTGAACGTTGCAACCGGGGACAGACGATTTTTACGGGCTACGTGCTTCAGCAGTCGTTGTTGCTCCTAGACGTTTCCACTTCATAATAACAGCACTTACAGTTGACCGGGGCAGCTCTAGCAGGGCAGAAATATGATGAACTGACTTGTTGGAAAGGTGGCATCCTATGACGGTGCCTTGTTGAAAGTCACTGAGCTCTTCAGTAAGGCCATTCTACTGCCAATGTTTGTCTATGGAGACTTTATACACCTGTCAGCAACGGGTGTGGCTGAAATGGCCGAATCCACTAATTTGAAGGGGTGTCCACATACTTTTGTATATATAGTGTATTTAAATCTACACCCTCCTCCTCTCCCTCCTCCCTGCCTCCACTGCCCTCTGTGCTCTGACTATGTGCCCTCGTATTAACCATGCTTGCTTTTCAAAGGACATGCTAAGAGATTAAACTAATATAGACCAATGGCTGAGTGAAACTGAATGTCACCCATAGAGGACCCGTCCCTTATAAAATGGAAAAGTGCATTACTTCATCTAGGAGTAATGCACTATTGTGACAGTGATCAACCATAGTGGACCCAAGTGAAGATTCCAGACATTGAAGATTCCACCGTGGAGGTTTGTAAGGGAATCCTTCAGGGCTGTGGAATGTATGTAAGGAAATCCTTCAGGGCTGTGGAGGTTTGTAAGGGAATCCTTCAGGGCTGTGGAGGTTTGTAAGGGAATCCTTCAGGGCTGTGGAGGTTTGCAAGGGAATATTTCAGGGCTGTGGAGGTTTGTAAGGGAATCCTTCAGGACTGTGGAGGTTTGTAAAGGAATCATTCAGGGCTGTGGAGGTTTGTAAAGGAATCCTTCAGGCCTGTGGAGGTTTGTAAAGGAATCCTTCAGGACTGTGGAGGTTTGTAAGGGAATCCTTCAGGACTGTGGAGGTTTGTAAGGGAATCCTTCAGGACTGTGGAGGTTTGTAAGGGAATCCTTCAGGACTGTGGAGGTTTGTAAGGGAATCCTTCAGGGCTGTGGAGGTTTGCAAGGGAATCCTTCAGGACTGTGGAGGTTTGTAAGGGATTACCCCCCTGATTTGGACAAAATAACATGGCAACATATTGGCATAGCACGAATCATACACACGATTGCAAAAACCACCCAAAGCGGCCCATCTCCGGGCCAATCATATGGCAATTTTCCGATGGCAATTGCCAATTGTAACACCCCAAATTTCCTTTAGATGGCGAGCGTGCTCCACCTTGGTTTTTCATACAGCAAATGATACCCAATTCTTACCCAAGTCTCAGATTTTGATAAAATGTTTTTTTTTTTGAAAACTTAGCATCTTGTAAAAAAGTGGTTTCTGGACCGTTTTTCAAATTTTTTTCGATTGTTATGTCAATTACACATGTATAAGAGCTGTATGAACATGCTTCTGACGTTTTTTATTGATGTCGTTTTTTGGGTTGCTTTTGCTTGTGCGCAAGGCATATGATTTGTGCATTTTGAATATGATTTCATAGGAAAAAAGTGACATTTTTTTTTTCATTTTTTTTGCAAAATGACATATCCAATGCTTTTTTTGGTCACTTGTGGAAGTATTGCAAGTGCCAAATTACAGCAAATATCCAAAAGATAGCTAGAGCTCTCCGCAGTGAATTTTCATATTGCAAATGTAACACAATTCAAGTCCCAAGTGTCAAATTTTGAAAAAATGACATATTTTTTGAAAACTTTTAAACCCTAAAAAAGTGGTTTCTGGACCGTTTTTCGAATTTTTTTTGATTTTTATGTCAATTACACATGTATAAGAGCTGTATGGACATACTTTTGACATATTTTATTGACATAATTTTTTGGGTTGTTTTTGCTTGTGCATAAGGCATATGTTTTGTGCATTTGGAATATGATTTCATAGGAAGTCAAAAGTGACATATTTGCTTGTGCATAAGGCATATGATTTGTGCATTTGGAATATGATTTCATAGGAAGTCAAAAGTGACAAATTTATATTTTTTGCCAAATGCCATTAGAAATGTGCAAATGAAATGTCCAATTCTTTTTTTGTCAATTATACATGTATGAAAGTATTGAATGTGCCAAATCAGTATGTTTGTCCGTTTGCCATGTACGATCATAGGAAGTCGGTTTCCAAACCCAAAAGTCAGTGAACCATGGTCCAAATGGCATTTATACTGCCCAAATGATATATATCCCTATGTTGAGCCATCAATCAACGCAGATGGTCTACTTGTCATGTATGATGAGGGAGAAGTGGGACTCTGTTGCTTTTAACATTTTTAACGAATTTGACATGCTCAGAATGCATAATTGACTGGCCCGATGATCTCGGGATGGCCGTGCAGTGACTGTGGTTCCTCTCCATCGCTCGTTGTGTTGATTTCATCATGTCAACTTTGGTGATATTTTTTGCTGTTGAATCATCTTGCAAATGCGCGTTACATTTGCAATATTGCGCGTTACGTTTGCAATATGATTCAATGGGCATTTAGCATCACAAATTTAGGCATGCTCAAAAATACTGCAGAAATGCATTATTGACTGGCTCGATGAACTCGGGATGGCCGGGCAGTGACTGTGGTTCCTCTCCATTGCTCGTCACCCAGCAGTCAGCGTCCATCAGTCAATTAGATGTCATTTTGACACCAAACTGATAGCATCTGACACCAAATCCACTTTTTCCAACTCGTATAGAAGCCAACTATCACATATGTCAGAGAAGGCCCATAATTCACAGTGCTTTCAATTTTAACCATAAAAAAACCTAAAACACATAGTTACGTTATAGCTGCGGGTCCAGCTCTGACATTATGTGTAGGCCTATGTGAGGCGACCCCAAATCCGAAGTTTCGGCTCGATAGGTCATTCGGTGCCCGAGCAATGGCCTAATTGGTGCTGAAAATCCACTTTTTCAGGGCGTTACTACGGGGTCCCTGAATGAGCTATCGGACAGAGACATTGGGGTCCGTCTCTATGGGCCAAGGCGGTTTCAATGCACCTAGTCTTGCGACTCTGGGACATTTCTACATGTCGCCATGTCCGTGATATTCAAAATGAATTGAAAATATTGCAAATGTACGAGGCGGTTTCTCGGTCAGAGAACCTTCTAGAGCCCCATAAATCACCGTGCACTATCGACTTGAGCTCTAGAACAGGTTTCTAAAATTTCGGAGCTCTAGGTCTGACGGTTCTTGAATCGTTTGAACAAAAGTAACTATTGAAGGCGGTATAAGCCTCTAAGCCCCACACTATGTACCTATGGCCAAATTGTGTGTGTGTGTTTTTGTTTTTTTTGCAAAAAGAATAGACACACGTTGTCTTTGGGGTAGGCATATACAGAATCCTGAATATGAAGTCTCTACCTTAAGAATTGACTGAGTAACAGATGGTTGAGTTGCGTGATTTTCACTATCTGCAGGTGGCAATATGACAATAGCTCTTGGGTGTTTTTAACCACTTCCGGTTGTCACAGGAAGCTCTTGCTTCACACACGTTGTCTTTGGGGTAGACATAAACAGAATCCTGAATAAGAAGTCTCTACCTTCAGAATTGACTGAGAAACAGATGGTTGAGTTGCGTGATTTTCACTATGCGCACGTAATATGACAATAGCTCTTGGGTGTTTTTAACCACTTCCGGTTGTCACAGGAAGCTCTTGCTTCACACACGTTGTCTTTGGGGTAGACATAAACAGAATCCTAAATAAGAAGTCTCTACCTTAAGAATTGACTGAGAAACAGATGGTTGAGTTGCGTGATTTTCACTATCTGCAGGTGGCAATATGACAATAGCTCTAGGCTATTTTAAACCACTTCCGGTTGTCACAGGAACCTCTTGCTTCACACACGTTGTCTTTGGGGTAGACATAAACGGAATCCTGAATAAGAAGTCTCTACCTTCAGAATTGACTGAGAAACAGATGGTTGAGTTGCGTGATTTTCACTATGCGCACGTAATATGACAATAGCTCTTGGGTGTTTTTAACCACTTCCGGTTGTCACAGGAAGCTCTTGCTTCACACACGTTGTCTTTGGGGTAGACATAAACAGAATCCTGAATAAGAAGTCTCTACCTTAAGAATTGACTGAGAAACAGATGGTTGAGTTGCGTGAATTTCACTATGCGCACGTAATATGACAATAGCTCTTGGGTGATTTTAACCACTTCCGGTTGTCACAGGAAGCTCTTGCTTCACACACGTTGTCTTTGGGGTAGACATAAACAGAATCCTGAATAAGAAGTCTCTACCTTAAGAATTGACTGAATAACAGATGGTTGAGTTGCGTGATTTTCACTATCTGCAGGTGGCAATATGACAATAGCTCTAGGCTATTTTAAACCACTTCCGGTTGTCACAGGAAGCTCTTGCTTCACACACGTTGTCTTTGGGGTAGACATAAACGGAATCCTGAATAAGAAGTCTCTACCTTAAGAATTGACTGAGAAACAGATGGTTGAGTTGCGTGATTTTCACTATGCGCACGTAATATGACAATAGCTCTTGGGTGATTTTAACCACTTCCGGTTGTCACAGGAAGCTCTTGCTTCACACACGTTGTCTTTGGGGTATACATAAACGGAATCCTGAATAAGAAGTCTCTACCTTAAGAATTGACTGAGAAACAGATGGTTGAGTTGCGTGATTTTCACTATGCGCACGTAATATGACAATAGCTCTTGGGTGATTTTAACCACTTCCCGTTGTCACAGGAAGCTCTTGCTTCACACACGTTGTCTTTGGGGTAGACATAAACGGAATCCTGAATAAGAAGTATCTACCTTAAGAATTGACTGAATAACAGATGGTTGAGTTAGTTGATTTTCACTATCTGCAGGTGGCCAAATGACAATAGCTCTTGGGTGTTTTTAACCACTTCCGGTTGTCACAGGAAGCTCTTGCTTCACACACGTTGTCTTTGGGGTAGACATAAACGGAATCCTGAATAAGAAGTCTCTACCTTAAGAATTGACTGAATGACAGATGGTTGAGTTGCGTGATTTTCACTATATGCAGGTTGTCCATATGACAATAGCTCTAGGCTGTTTTAACCACTTCCCGTTGTCACAGGAAGTTCTTACTCAACACACGTTGTCTTTGGGGTAGACATCAACAGAATCCTGAATAAGAAGTCTCTACCTTAAGAATTGACTGAGAAACAGATGGTTGAGTTGCGTGATTTTCAATATGCGCACTTAATATGACAATAGCTCTTGGGTGATTTTACCCACTTCCGGTTGTCACAGGAAGCTCTTGCTTCACACACGTTGTCTTTGGGGAAGACATAAACAGAATCCTGAATAAGAAGTCTCTACCTTAAGAATTGACCGAGTAACAGATGGTTGAGTTGCGTGATTTTCACTATCTGCAGGTGGCAATATGACAATAGCTCTTGGGTGTTTTTAACCACTTCCGGTTGTCACAGGAAGCTCTTGCTTCACACACGTTGTCTTTGGGGTAGACAGAAACAGAATCCTGAATAAGAAGTCTCTACCTTAAGAATTGACTGAGAAACAGATGGTTGAGTTGCGTGATTTTCACTATGCGCACTTAATATGACAATAGCTCTTGGGTGATTTTACCCACTTCCGGTTGTCACAGGAAGTTCTTGCTTCACACACGTTGTCTTTGGGGTAGACATAAACAGAATCCTGAATAAGAAGTCTCTACCTTAAGAATTGACTGAGTAACAGATGGTTGAGTTGCGTGATTTTCACTATATGCAGGTTGACCATATGACAATAGCTCTAGGCTGTTTTAACCACTTCCCTTTGTCACAGGAAGTTCTTACTCAACACACGTTGTCTTTGGGGTAGACATAAACAGAATCCTGAATAAGAAGTCTCTACCTTAAGAATTGACTGAGAAACAGATGGTTGAGTTGCGTGATTTTCACTATGCGCACGTAATATGACAATAGCTCTTGGGTGATTTCAAACACTTCCGGTTGTCACAGGAAGCTCTTGCTTCACACACGTTGTCTTTGGGGTATACATAAACAGAATCCTGAATAAGAAGTCTCTACCTTAAGAATTGACTGAGTAACAGATGGTTGAGTTGCGTGATTTTCACTATGCGCACGTAATATGACAATAGCTCGTGGGTGATTTTAACCACTTCCGGTTGTCACAGGAAGCTCTTGCTTCACACACGTTGTCTTTGGGGTAGACAGAAACAGAATCCTGAATAAGAAGTCTCTACCTTAAGAATTGACTGAGTAACAGATGGTTGAGTTGCGTGATTTTCACTATATGCAGGTGGCAATATGACAATAGCTCTTGGTTGTTTTTAACCACTTCCGGTTGTCACAGGAAGCTCTTGCTTCACACACGTTGTCTTTGGGGTACACATAAACAGAATCCTGAATAAGAAGTCTCTACCTTAAGAATTGACTGAGAAACAGATGGTTGAGTTGCGTGATTTTCACTATGCGCACTTAATATGACAATAGCTCTAGGCTGTTTTAACCACTTCCCGTTGTCACAGGAAGTTCTTACTCAACACATGTTGTCTTTGGGGTAGACATAAACAGAATCCTGAATAAGAAGTCTCTACTTTAAGAATTGACTGAGAAACAGATGGTTGAGTTGCGTGATTTTCACTATGCGCACGTAATATGACAATAGCTCTTGGGTGATTTTAACCACTTCCGGTTGTCACAGGAAGCTCTTGCTTCACACACGTTGTCTTTGGGGTACACATAAACAGAATCCTGAATAAGAAGTCTCTACCTTAAGAATTGACTGAGTAACAGATGGTTGAGTTGCGTGATTTTCACTATATGCAGGTTGACCATATGACAATGGCTCTAGGCTGTTTTAACCACTTCCCGTTGTCACAGGAAGTTCTTACTCAACACACGTTGTCTTTGGGGTAGACATAAACAGAATCCTGAATAAGAAGTCTCTACCTTAAGAATTGACTGAGTAAAAGATGGTTGAGTTGCGTGATTTTCACTATCTGCAGGTGGCAATATGACAATAGCTCTTGGGTGTTTTTAACCACTTCCGGTTGTCTCAGGAAGCTCTTGCTTCACACACGTTGTCTTTGGGGTAGACAGAAACAGAATCCTGAATAAGAAGTCTCTACCTTAAGAATTGACTGAGTAACAGATGGTTGAGTTGCGTGATTTTCACTATCTGCAGGTGGCAATATGACAATAGCTCTTGGGTGTTTTTAACCACTTCCAGTTGTCACAGGAACCTTAGAATCGACACAGGTAGACCTCACAGTAGCCTGATGGATTGTTGTAGAAGACAGGTTCATAAGGCATTCATAACCCACATAGGCTTCAGGTTGAATTTTGGAGAATAGTCTATGTGTTCCTATGGGGAGAGAAGTCATTGCACACAGTTTGATCTAAACACCTTCTTTTCACTGTGAAGGGTTAATGCCACAGGGTCAAGGTTGGCTTGCACAGATCGGGAGGACCTCAGGAACGCTCCTGGTTCCTCTCCATCGCTCGTTGTGTTGATTTCATCATGTCACCTTTGGTGACATTTTTTGCTGTTGAATCATATTGCAAATACACGGATGCGCATTTGCAATATGATTCAATTGGCATTTAGCATCACAACTTTGGCATGCTCAAAACCACTGCAGAAATGCATAATTGACTGTCCCGATGAACTGGGGATGGCCGTGCAGTGACTGTGGTTCCTCTCCATCGCTCGTTGTGTTGATTTCATCATGTCAACTTTGGTGATGTTTTTTGCTGTTGAATCATGTTGCAAATACGCGTTACATTTGCAATATTCCATGTTACGTTTGCAATATGATTCAATGGGCATTTAGCATCACAAATGTGGCATGCTCAAAACCACTGCAGAAATGCATAATTGACTGTCCCGATGAACTGGGGATGGCCGTGCAGTGACTGTGGTTCCTCTCCATCGCTCGTTGTGTTGATTTCATCATGTCAACTTTGGTGATGTTTTTTGCTGTTGAATCATGTTGCAAATGCGCGTTACATTTGCAATATTCCATGTTACGTTTGCAATATGATTCAATGGGCATTTAGCATCACAAATGTGGCATGCTCAAAACCACTGCAGAAATGCATAATTGACTGTCCCGATGAACTGGGGATGGCCGTGCAGTGACTGTGGTTCCTCTCCATCGCTCGTTGTGTTGATTTCATCATGTCAACTTTGGTGATATTTTTTGCTGTTGAATCATGTTGCAAATGCGCGTTACATTTGCAATATTGCGTGTTACGTTTGCAATATGATGCAATGGGCATTTAGCATCACAACTTTGGCATGCTCAAAACCACTGCAGAAATGCATAATTGACTGTCCCGATGAACTGGGGATGGCTGTGCAGTGACTGTGGTTCCTCTCCATGGCTTGATGGTGAGTTTTTTTTGTGATTTTTGGAAAAATGTCCAAAATGACTAGGTGCGCCCCATACTGGATGGGCACTGATGGAAGGTGCTCCCTACCCAACCGCGGACCCCTTGCACCACCCTAAAGTCATTTAAAAGCCTTCTAAAAAAATACTCCTGGTAACCCATTTCGGGTCACCATGTGCACTGATGCGCATTTGCAATATGATTCAATGGGCCTCAACATCACGAATTTGGCATGCTTAAAAACACTGCAGAAATGCAAAATGAACTGTCCCGATGAACTGGTGATGGCCGGGCAGTGACTGTGGTTCCTCTCCATGGCTTGATGGTGACATGAGAGAAGTGGGATTGTCGTTTTTTAGCAATTTTTTTGAAAAATGTCCAAAATGACTAGGTGCGCCCCATACTGGTTGGGCACTGATGGAAGGTGCTCACTACCCAACCGTGCACCCCTTGCACCACCCTAAAGGCATTTAAAACCATTCTAAAAAATTACTCCTGGTAACCCATTTCGGGTCACCATGTGCACTGATGCGCATTTGCAATATGATTCAATGGGCCTCAACATCACGAATTTGGCATGCTCAAAAACACTAAAGATATGCAAAATTGACTGTCCCGATGAACTGGGGATGGCCGGGCAGTGACTGTGGTTCCTCTCTATCGCTCATTGTGTTGATTTCATCATGTCAACTTTGGTGATATTTTTGCTGTTGAGTCATATTGCAAACGCACGTTACGTTTGCAATATAGCGCGTTACGTTTGCAATATGATTTAATGGGCATTTAGTATCACAAATGTGGCATGCTCAAAAATACTGCAGAAATGCATAATTGACTGGCCTGATGAACTGGGGATGGCCGGGCAGTGACTGTGGTTCCTCTCTGTCGCTCATTGTGTTGATTTCATCATGTCAACTTTGGTGATATTTTCTGCTGTTGAATCATATTGCAAACGCACGTTACGTTTGCAATATAGCGCGTTACGTTTGCAATATGATTTAATGGGCATTTAGCATCACAAATTTAGGCATGCTCAAAAATACTGCAGAAATGCATAATTGACTGGCCCGATGAACTCGGGATGGCCGGGCAGTGACTGTGGTTAATCTCCATTGCTCGTCACCCAGCAGTCAGCGTCCATCAGTCAATTAGTTGTCATTCTGACACCAAACTGATAGCATCTGACACCAAATCCACTTTTTCCAACTCGTATAGAAGCCAACTATCACATATGTCAGAGAAGGCCCATAATTCACAGTGCTTTCAATTTTAACCATAAAAAAACCTAAAACACATAGTTACGTTATAGCTGCGGGTCCAGTTCTGACATTATGTGTAGGCCTATGTGAGGCGACCCCGAATCCCAAGTTTCGGCTCGATAGGTCATTTGGTGCCCAAGCAATGGCCTTAATTGGTGCTGAAAATCCACTTTTTCAGGGCGTTACTACGGGGTCCCTGAATGAGCTATCGGACAGAGACATTGGGGTCCGTCTCTACGGGCCGAGGCGGTTTCAATGCACCTAGTCTTGCGACTCTGGGACATTTCTAAATGTCGCCATGTCCGTGATATTGAAAATGAATTGAAAATATTGCAAATGTACGAGGTGGTTTCTCGGTCAGAGAACCTTCTAGAGCCCCATAAATCACCGTGCACTATCGACTTGAGCTCTAGAACAGGTTTCTAAAATTTCGGAGCTCTAGGTCTGACGGTTCTTGAATCGTTTCAACAAAAGTAACTATTGAAGGCGGTATAAGACTCTAAGCCCCACACTATGTCCCTATGGCCAAATTGTGTGTGTGTGTTTTTGTTTTTTTTTGCAAAAAGAATAGACACACGTTGTCTTTGGGGTAGGCATATACAGAATCCTCAATATGAAGTCTCTACCTAAAGAATTGGCTGGATGACATAGGGTTGAGTTGCGTGATTTTCACTATATGCTGGTTGACCATATGACAATAGCTCTTTGCTGTTTTTAACAACTTCCGGTTGTCACAGGAAGCTCTTACTCAACACATGTTGTCTTTGGGTTAGACATAAACAGAATCCTGAATATGAAGTCTCTACCTTAAGAATTGACTGAATAACAGATGGTTGAGTTGCGTGATTTTCACTATATGCCGGTTGACCATATGACAATAGCTCTTGGCTGTTTTTAAGTACTTCCGGTTGTCACAGGAAGCTCTTGCTTCACACACGTTGTCTTTGGGGTAGACATAAACAGAATCCTGAATATGAAGTCTCTACCTTAAGAATTGACTGAATGACAGATGGTTGAGTTGCGTGATTTTCACTATCTGCAGGTTGCTTATATGACAATAGCTCTAGGGTGATTTTAACATTTTCCGGTTGCTCCAGGAACCTTAGAATCGACACAGGTAGACCTCACAGTAGCCTGATGGATTGTTATAGAAGACAGGTTCATAAGGCATTCATAACCCACATAGACTTCAGGTTGAATTTAGGAGAATTGTCAATGTATTCCTATGGGGAGAGAAGTCATTGCACACAGTTTGATCTAAACACCTTCTTTTCACTGTGAAGGGTTAATGCCACAGGGTCAAGGTTAGGCTTGCACAGATCGGGAGGACCTCAGGAACGCTCCTGAGGTTGAATTGTGCTTCTAACCCTAATGGTTCTCTCACTGTCACCCATAAGCACTTGACATATTGGTGCAGGCCTCATTTTGGGCCTAGTTTTCTCACGGTCGCTGCGCTCATACCGAGCAAGCTACGGTCAAGCGGGGCGTCTCATTGAACTCGTCTCAGCCTAGAGATAATGGTAATGCCATTGCAGGCTCTTTGTGTCTTTAAGCACCGCTCTGTGTCACTCCGTCCTTGCTGTGTGTGTGTTTGAGAGAGCTTTTCTTTGACATCTGATGGGATAAATGACTGATTTACAGTTCATGAGGGTTGCCTAGTCACACATATGAAGTTGTGGAAAGATCTGACCTTTTTAACCCTTCAAAGCAGCCCCTATGACACCATTATAAGGCATTTCTGGTTGACACAGGAATCTGAACGTTAGGCTCTTATAGAATATTGAGTTTTAAGTGTTTCTGTTAAGAACTGACTTATTTACAGAGGGTTGAACAAGTGTGTGTTGTTTCAGAAAATCACAGAAAATCACAGAAATCTCGCAGAGCTCCGAAACCTGCCTTAACGGACTCATCTGAACACGCTGCAACTGGATATGTAACTTTTTTGAAAAAAAAACCTCTTGTTGTTGAATATCACCAATGTGTCATTGTACAATTTCTCTGAAATGAACATTGGTAAATGCATGGTTCCTTTTCTCCTGACACCGTAGGCTCATGTAGTTTGATGTGAAGTGGTCAAATCAGCACTCTATTTTCCTCTTTGACTTTCAATCCCAGAAAAATAGCCTTAACTCGAAAAGCGTCGAGGCCTCGACTCCATCCTGTTCGGGGCCAACTGCCCATTATGCCAAACCCACGCAGACCGAGTTTCGTCTTCGAATTGTCTTCGGTTTAGGAGAAAAAGCCGTGTCGCATTTGGTGATATATGTTACATTTGCAATATGATTCCATACGCCCTCTCGTGGAATAATCCGGGACTGCAAGAAAATGACCAAAATTTGAAAATTTAATTAAACGGAAACCGAAGGTCCGAGAGACTTCGTTCGATGACTTCCTGGAAGATCCGGCCCCCGCGATCGGCCCGACGCCGTCCGCGGATTTATCGGACGTGGTCGGACGTCTAGTAAGGGAGGGTACATTTGCAACATGGACTTTCTCACTAACCATACGGATGGCGCACGCGACGTCCCTTCATGTATGTAAGGGAATCCTTCAGGGCTGTGGAGGTTTGCAAGGGAATCCTTCAGGGCTGTGGAGGTTTGCAAGGGAATCCTTCAGGGCTGTGGAGGTTTGCAAGGGAATCCTTCAGGGCTGTGGAGGTTTGCAAGGGAATCCTTCAGGGCTGTGGAGGTTTGCAAGGGAATCCTTCAGGGCTGTGGAGGTTTGCAAGGGAATCCTTCAGGGCTGTGGAGGTTTGTAAAGGAATCCTTCAGGACTGTGGAGGTTTGCAAGGGAATCCTTCAGGACTGTGGAGGTTTGTAAGGGAATCCTTCAGGACTGTGGAGGTTTGCAAGGGAATCCTTCAGGACTGTGGAGGTTTGTAAGGGAATCCTTCTGGGCTGTGGAGGTTTGTAAGGGAATCCTTCAGGACTGTGGAGGTTTGTAAGGGAATCCTTCTGGGCTGTGGAGGTTTGTAAGGGAATCCTTCAGGACTGTGGAGGTTTGTAAGGGAATCCTTCTGGGCTGTGGAGGTTTGTAAGGGAATATTTCAGGGCTGTGGAGGTTTGTAAGGGAATCCTTCTGGGCTGTGGAGGTTTGTAAGGGAATCCTTCAGGACTGTGGAGGTTTGTAAGGGAATCCTTCTGGGCTGTGGAGGTTTGTAAGGGAATCCTTCTGGGCTCTCTGGCACGGGGCTGCTCTAGCTGCTGTGGTTGTGGCTCTGATTAGTGCAGCTAGGGCCTGAAAGCATTCCAGCTATGCAAGGCCCGAGCCGGGGGAATATGGGATAGGGTTAGCATGGCTCCACGCCTTATAGAGCTTATTATAATAATAAATAAAAGAGGAACTGATGAAAGAACATGCCTGTTTCCTTTAGGGCCTTTACTGACCCCTGCGCCTCTACCATCCCTGGGGGAATTAACACTCTACTGGAGCTGCACGAGAGCGAAGGGGTGGAGGGGGGTTGATCTCTGTCAGGTTGGTGGCCTCTGATATGTGGTAAAGGCTCGTAATTCAGGCAATTCATCCAATCAAGCAATTAAGTAAATTCACTACACCTCTGAAGTATAAACAGTCATGGGTGGCCCACTGGGGAATATAAGCCTGGATAATATAGCCATCTGTCTGGGTCTATACCACAATAATGTACTGACATGCATTTACATGTAGGATTAAGTTATACTACCACATTACTGGAGGAATTTAGTAGAATCTACTCATTTAGTAGAATGATTACTTGGGGGGGGGGGGGGGGGGGCAGAACAGACACCCTGAGTTTCCTGTTCCACCAGCATCACCTGTCTCCACGGCTCTCTGTCTCTGAGTTGTTGCACATCTGGAGCCAACTGGGACAGTACATCCACACCCCCACTAATCACTGAGCAAACATTCAGGAGACTCGCAACAAAAACAGGATTTTACGTAAACCAACATAGCATTCCTCAAGTCTCTCTATTGCTGTGTTAGTTGTACACAACAGGATTCATTAGGGTTGTAACAGTTCATAAGAAAGCCCTCCTGACATAGCGACGTATTGGTGGCCCAGACATAAACAGAGCCATTGTTCCTGGCCTGCTCTCTCTTCCTCCCGGCCCAGGGGATCCACTCATCACACGAGTCTTGCAGCCACGCACGACTCAGGGAAACAGGGAAGAATGGCTGTGGAGTCCATAAAACTAGCTAGGGTTTAGGAGAGGATTGACCTTAAGAAAACACTCTCACAGTCATGTAAACTACACAGGAGTCATGCAAACAGTCCCCTATGTGCACACAACCCCCCCGAACAGCTGTCGTACTAGCTACTATCCCACAGTAAAACATACCAGTCATCCATGACTGGGACTGGGGTCCTTCAGCATCCTAAAGGCCAACACACAAGGGGTCCTGGGTTAGTGAGGGTAGAGACTAGGCCTGCTGTGGATCATACCCTGCACATCTCTGCAGAGCTGTGAATCCAAACGATCTCAAATAGATCTCTGTTATCAGGCCTGGGGTTAGCAGGCGGACACAGAGCTCTGTATCTAATGACCAACACAAAATCCACAACTTGAGATGGGATCACACTTTCAAATGACACAGGGACCCAGGTCAGTGGGACAAAGCTGGAACACACACAGTCACACACACAACATCTGTCACGGGTGTAAAGCTGTGTTTCTCCTCACTCAGTCACACGCAGACAGATAGACATACACAAACACACATAGATATAAATAGAAACACATACACAGACGCGTAAAAACAGCACAAAAGATTGCAAAGAGAGAAGTTTACATTTACTGACAGAAATCTCTTCATCTCACTTTGTGGCCGTCTCAGTATCAACCAATTCACTTTCCTAAAAATCCCCTGGAGTGAGTGATGTGCTAAGCCCCTGCTAAACTTAAAGCTAAATTCTGCTCCAGTGACCATTGATCCCTGAACCACTGCAGCGGCCAGGAGGATTTCTAAGGCTGACAGCTGTTTGGGCTGAGGCTGAGGGCTGAGGGCTGAGGCTGGAGGCTGGAGGCTGAGGGCTGAGATTGGAGGCTGAGGGCTGAGGGCTGAGGCTGAGGGCTGAGGCTGGGGGCTGAGGCTGGGGGCCGAGGCTGGGGGCCGAGGCTGAGGGCCGAGGCTGGGGGCTGAGGCTGGGGGCTGAGGGCTGAGGCTGGAGGCTGAGCGCTGAGGCTGGAGGCTGAGGGCTGAGGATGGAGGCTGAGGATGGAGGCTGAGGCTGGGGGCTGAGGCTGAGGGCTGAGGATGGAGGCTGAGGGCTGAGGGCTGAGGCTGGGGGCAGTTAGTCATGGTTAACAGTCATCCTCTCCTCCTCTCCTCATCATCATGCTGCCATGGCATGGCTGTCACGCCCCAATGATACACCGGACAAACACTGCAGTTAGTTCTTTCACAAATAAACAAGAGACTGATGGCAATGAGAACGAGCTACATCATTCTACCATGACCGCCCCAGTTTGAGGCTGGCTAGCGTCTCTCTCTTTCCTTTCCAAGCTGTGAAATATGGAAAACATGTGGTAAGAGCACAGGAGGACGCCTGGCAGCAGTGCCTGGGTAAAGTCAAACACCCATGCTGTATGTCCAACAACAAAATAGCACCTTGTCTGTAATTGTCAAAATTCTTAGTTTGCCGATGCCAGCTGCAGTCTGAAATGCTGAGATGGGCCAATTAAGCTTCATGAGGCCCTGAATGGATCTCTTTTCGCTCATTTACTTCTATCATGGATTTAAAAAAATTTTGCTACCAGGGATAAAACATCTGACAATCGTCAGCACAGTTCCACTGTAATGTGATTGAGGTCTAATGTGGCAGCAGGTGACCAACTGAAATGCAGGTAAACAAACACACATCCTGAAACCACCTCCTATGCAGAGACAGCCAGAGGCACACCGCTGGTCTGTTCTCCTTCTCCCCTGAACTATGATGGTTAGCAGGGAAACGTGAAGAGAATCTCATCAGGAGGAAGGAATGTGAACCCTGACCCTGGCCCGCGACCCACAGCAGGCCAGGGCCTTCATTGGGCTGCCAGTATAATCATTTCCAGAGCAGGCCATTCGGACCGGCAGAGAGAGGGGGAAGGGGAGGGGGGGGAGGAGAAGGGGGCTTCAAAGCCTGCTGGGTAACGTCTGCATACACCAGGTCTGCTAAAGGAATCACGCTGCTGATGTTCACTAGAACAGGCCATGTTTCTCAGCCCATGACTCACTCCTCCTCCACCTCCACACCACCACTGACTGGCTTCTCTCCACACCATGTCCAACCAGAATGTTACAGGAACACAGAACACTGCCTGGCTAGTGCTACATCCCTGCATGTCATAGCAACACCAGCTACCTACTAAACTAGAGCAGAGCGTTGCTCGGCGACACAGAAAAACCAGTGGTGTCGAAGAAGCGTTATTAATCAAATCAAATCAAATGTTATTTGTCACATGCGCCGAATACAGCAGGTGTAAACCTTACAGTGAAATGCTTACTTACAAACCCTTGACCAACAATGCTTTAAGGAAGTTAAGAAAAAAAATGTAAATAAGTGTTAAGTAAAAAATTGATAAGTAAAAAAATAGAAAACAAAAGTAACAAATAATTAAAAAGCAGCAGTAAAATAGCAAGCGAAGCTATATACAGGGGGTACAGATACAGAGTCAATGTGTGGGGGCACCAGTTACCGTAATTTCCGGACTATTAAGCGCACCTGAATATAAGCCTCACCCACTGAATTTAAAAAATATATATATTTTGAACATAAATAAGCCACACATGTCTGTAAGCCGCAGGTGCCTACCAGTACATTGAAACAAATGAACTTTACACAGGCTTTAACGAAACACGGCTTGTAACAAAAATAAATAGGCTTTAACGAAACACGGCTTGTAACAAAAAAATTAAAATTAGCAGTAAGCTTTAGTTGTCTTTTTGCACTGAGTCAATTCCTCACGCTGCTGTTTCCAACGTCTTATCATCGACTCATTAAGACCAAGCTCCCGTGCAGCAGCTCTATTTCCTTTTCCAACAGCCAGATCAATCGCCTTCAACTTGAAAGCTGCATCATATGCATTTCTCCGTGTCTTTGCCATGATGAGGGTGACAAAATGACTACTGTAATCAGAATGATGGGAAGTTTGAGAGCGCTCGATTTAATCTAAACAGTAAACAAAAAAGTTGTTTGACCTTAACCCGTCGGCAATTTCATTGGTCTAATGAAAGCTTCATGCCGCCAAAAAACTGAGCACACACACAGAATGTGTTTTTTTGGAAGAAAAAAAATTGAAAGCGGGAAAAATCCATATATTAGCCGCGTCATTGTTTAAGCCGCGAGGTTCAAAGCGTGGGAAAAAAGTTGCGGCTTATAGTCCGGAATTTACGGTAGTTGAGGTAATTGAGGTAATATGTACATGTAGGTAGAGTTAAAGTGACTATGCATAGATTTTAAACAGAGAGTAGCAGCATCGTAAAAGAAGGGTCTGGGTAGCCCTTTGATTAGCTGTTCAGGAGTTTTATGGCTTCGGGGTAGAAGCTGTTAAGAAGCCTTTTGGACCTTGACTTGGAGCTCCGGTACCGCTTGCCATGTGGTAGCAGAGAAAACAGTCTATGACTAGAGTGGCTGGAGTCTTTGACAATTTTTAGGTCCTTCCTCTGACACCGCCTGGTATAGAGGTCCTGGATGGCAGGAAGCTTGGTCCCAGTGATGTACTGGGCCGTACGCACTACCCTCTGTAGTGCACTGCGGTCGGAGGCCGAGCAGTTGCCATACCAGGCAGTGATGCAACCAGTCAGGATGCTCTCGATGGTGCAGCTGTAGAAACTTTTGAGTATCTGAGGACCCAATCCGTGAAGGCCTGGTAAATTATAGGTCACCCAGCATGGTAACATTGAAAAATGGCACTCTTTATTCTGACCTTTCATTTAACTCTTTCAAATCCCCACAGAAGGGTGCACGTTTTCACACATTCCTCTGGAGATGCATGGTGGTACCATTTGTGTGTGTGTGTGTGTGTGTGTGTGTGTGTGTGTGTGTGTGTGTGTGTGTGTGTGTGTGTGTGTGTGTGTGTGTGTGTGTGTGTGTGTGTGTGTGTGTAGAGTAATCCACCACGTAGAGATCTGGAAACGTATAGCCTTGGCCAGGTCATCTGTCCATCAGATGCATGGGACTGGGAGCTCCTCTGCTCAGACATGGAGGCAAGGATTCCAAACCCCATGACCGTCTCAGGCCTTGTGGCATTAGCGAGCAGGGGGCTTTGGACTGCACCGTGATACATCAGGAGGAGCAGGACAAAGCCATGAATAAATACATGAGTTAAACAAAGGGAGAAGGGAAATATCCTTTTCCTGCATGTTGCGGTCTGCAGGATAACCCATCCCTCCCAGAGAGATCAATAGGCTAATTCAAATCCTTTAATGGGGTATTAATTAGGAGATTACTGAACGAACAGCAGATTGCACTTCACCACTTCACCCCTCCTTGGTCTGCACTGCAGATATCAGTGGAGACCACTGTCTTAGGACAGGACCGTATTTGGACCAGAGGTCAACCACACCTCACACACTGCTGGTCCAATGTCAGTATAGACCTCGGTCAGAAGACATGACATCTGGACAATAACTCAACCACAGCTCCCCTCACACACTGCTGGTCCAAAAGACAGTGGAGAATGCTGTCAGAGGACATTACCACATATGGACCAGAGCTCAACCACACCTCACACACAGTTGGTCCCATGTCATTAGAGCCTAAACAATGCATCTGACAGGGAAGGATAGAGACCCCAGAGCTGTGAGAGTGGTTAACAAGCTACACCTCACCCTGTTTACCAGGCGCATATCCCCTTCTGAAGACATCATCCCTCCACACTTCTAGTGTTGTGATGACACCAGATGTCAATCACTTCAGCACTGAGGCAAACACCAGACAGCCAGACAGCCAGACAGACAGACAGACAGACAGACAGACAGACAGACAGACAGACAGACAGACAGACAGACAGACAGACAGACAGACAGACAGACAGACAGACAGACAGACAGACAGACAGACAGACAGACAGACAGACAGACAGACAGACAGGGGGAAGGGAACGTAAGGGGGTTGCTGCTGCTGCGGGAAAGTGTGAATCCTTGTGGTGATAAACAAATAAACACAAGGCCGTTTCAGCCACAGTACTCCGACAGGGGGTGAAGTTGGGACTCTTAGCCCAGCTGAGGGAGGCTAGTGTTGGGGGAACACCCCCGTCTACGCTCCCCTCTCCTCCCTCCAGAACCAAGGTCTGTCCTCCCTGTCCTGTCCCCACAGAGAGATGATTTGTTGGACTAGTGGCGTCCTTACCACCGGGCCTCCCCAGGGCCAGGCTCGTCCTGTGAGCCACACTCTCTATTAGTCTTACTTACAGACCTGACCTGGCCTGCTGAATTATTCACAGCCCTCTGTACACAGAGCAACAGCCTGGTAATAGACTTAATGCAGTATATCGGAGAGGAGAGAGGAAATGACAAAATAAAGATCTAGAAGTAATAGTAGTAAATTAGCAACACATACGAATAATGCTGAGTTGTTCCAAAGAATAAACTACTGACTTTACTTTAGTTTCACAACAGGGAATAATTCATAGAAGGCTGTACACACACACACACACACACACACACACACACACACACACACACACACACAGTGTAGACACACACACAGTGTAGACACACACACAGTGTAGACACACACAGTGTAGACACACACACACACACACACACACAGTGTAGACACACACACACACACACACACACAGAATGTAGCAGCAAGTGTCTTAGTGTGGCGGTGTTCTCATTAGAAACCCGACCTGCCTGGAGCAGAGCTTCCTCAGCTAGTCTCAGCTGAGATCACTAAACAAACACTCTTCAAAATGCATTTGGAAAGATAAAACAGCATAAGTCGGGAAATGTGTTGAGTGAATTCATCTCCATGCATTTCTACAGCCTCCTCTCACAGAATGCTACAACAGCAAAAGCTAATGATAGGAGATAGCAGGCAGCAGATGGTAGTGTGTGTGTGTTAGCCAGGATCTACGGACTGATAAGGCTGAGAGATATGCTGATATTGAAACAGAGAAGGGTCCTGGAGTAGCAGCGGTGGGGGTAGGGGGAGAGGGTCTTTTCAAGTGCAAAGCTCCCTCCCACTAGTAGGTTCGAAGCATCTGAGCTAGACAGGGGGGCATACTGGCCTTGAGGCCTCGGTACCCAGACCAGACCCGTCTCTGAGCTGCTATACAGAGCCAACAGCAGAGTGGGTTAGGATACTAGTCCAGATAAGAACACTGAGTCCTGATAGGGCTAGGCTAGCACTATGTTATCAAACCACACCAAGGTCATTGGAACAGCCTTTTTATTATTGGAGTAGTGTAATAATAACTTCCACTTAGAGGTATGTGTGCTCATACACACACACACACACACACGCACGCACGCACCACACACACAGCCACTTTTGCCTTTGACTAAGCACTCAACAGAATGAGGTGGGCAAGCCAGTGTCCTAATCAGGAGGAGTGTTATGCATGCTGACTAAGATGTTCCCAGGCTCCTGCCCACACGGTCACTGTCGTAGTCACCATCAGACTCGTCATCCCAGGAAAGTCCTTCCTCTCCTCCCCTCTCCCCTCCTCTCCTCCCCTCTCCCCTCCCCTCCTCCCCTCCCCTCCCCTCACCTCTCCTCTTTTCTTCTAGCCAAGGAAAACAGCGGATCAGGATAGGAGATGTGTCTCAAAGCTATGTGAGGAAAAAAACTGATTTGGCCATGGCCCAGGGCTATAATATGATATGAATTGTGAAGGATGATGGGAGATGTTGCCTGACGACTCACCCTGAATTTATTTCCACTGCTTTATCGATAGCTACCTACTGCCATCCTTGAAGAATTTCCCACTGGGCACACACTGGTTGAATCACCGTTGTTTCCACGTCATTTCAATGAAATTACATTCAACCAATGTGGATTAGACGTTGAATTGACGTCTGTGCCCAGTGGGTTGTGTGACATTAAAATGAGGGGCATTGTCAAAAACAAATTCATAACTGATTGGATGGTCTCTAACAAATCTAACCAATCAGAGTATCAAAGTTGACAACATGTAGGCCAATCAGAACGGTCACAATGTGTTAGAGTTCTAGAAATTGTCGGGGAGGGAGGCAAATGTAGACTTGTGGAACAGAAACGTCAGTTGGCCGGAGCGATGTGGATGGGTAGCCAGGCAAGGGACAATGGTGATGATCTGCCATACTGACAGTGGTTTACTACTCCAATAACACGGAATGGACCTGTCCTCTTTCAGCCAGATGCACTGTATGGACAACAATGGAAACAGATGTTTTGTAGATAAAGGAGCTTTGAGGAATAAGTGCTCATAAAATTGTGTTTATTCCTGACAAAACCTTGCAGGCCATCCAGTAAATATTCAAATTGAATTTGAGAAAATAAACGGCATACTTGCTGTGGCAAAAATCAAACTGAATACTAATGACTGAGTTAGAGCCTGTTTTCTAAACAGAATACTGTGAGTTTGATCAGAACACATTGGACACTTCGGTCTCCTCCATTTTCTGCACCTGTCATTTTCCCCCTGAACATTTTGAAAGAGAACCTATTTCAATCTCTGTCCCTTTGATTTAGGTGCCCTTTTACAGCAAAGCCAGCTTCAAAACATTTCAGACTTAAAAGCTCCACTATCCCTGACAGACCAGCCTTGAAAGAGAGGATAGTGAAAAAAGGGGACAAAAATAACCAAAGAATAGTTAGTTATTATTGAGATTAATTCTATATCTTAACAAAACATTTCAAACAGGCTCGGTGAAAATAACTATTTCAATGAATCAACAGTAATTGATTAACAATGACATTGAGTGACTCCTCACGTAACGAAGACAAAAAAGACCATGATTTGGGAGATTGTCACGAAATGAAATCCATAGAATCCATGGAGGAAGGATTGCTGACATATGATTGACAATTCTATCTAAAAACATAATTGAGAAATAATTAATCAAAGTAGGATTTTTTATTTTATTTTGGCCTTTAAGACTACATGATGTTTCATCTATAGACGCTACAAAGCAAACATTGGTGTCATATGAAGCTATATCACTTGCTCTGTACTATGAGTAGTAATATGAGTAGGCACCTGTTGGTAGAAGGGTAAAAATAAAAAAGTACACATTGAATATCCCTTTGAGCATGGTGAAGTTATTAATTACACTTTGGATGGTGTATCAATACACCCCAGTCACACAAAGATACAGGCGTCCTTCCTAACTCAGTTGCCGGAGAGGAAGGAAACCACTCAGTGATTTCACCAAGAGGCCAATGGTGACTTTAAAACAGTTACAGAGTTTAATGGCTGTGATAGGAGAAAACTGAGGATGGATCAACAACATTATCGTTACACCACTATACTAACCTAAATGGCAGAGTGAAAAGAAGGAAGCCTGTAGAGAATACAAATATTCCAAAATATGCATCCTGTTTGCAATAAGGCACTAAAGTAAAACTGCAAAAAATGTAGCAAAGCAATGAACGTTATGTCCTGAATACAAAGCATTATGTTTGGGGCAAATCCAAAACAACAAATCACTGAGTAGCACTCTTCGTATTTTCAAGCATGGTGGTGGCTGCATCAAGTTATGGGTGTGCTTGTCATCAGCAAGGACTAGGGGTTTTTTAGGCTAAAAAGAAACGGAATAGAGCAAAGCACAGGAAGAATCCTAGAGGAAAACCTGATTCATTCAGTGTGCTTTCCAACAGACACTGGGAGACAAATTCACATTTCAGCAGGACAAAAACCTGAAAGGGCATAGTTACAGTTTTGACGTAAATCTACTTGAAAATGGCTGTCTAGCAATGATCAACAAGCAATTTGACAGAGCTAGAATAATTTTGTAAAGAATATTGTGCAAATATTGTACAATCCAGGTGGACAAAGCTCTTAGAGAATTACCTAGAAAGAATCACAGCTGTTATCAATTCCTAAGGTGATTCTAATATGGATTGACTCAGGGGTGTGAATACTTAAGTAAATTAGATATTTCTGTATTTTATGTTAAATAAATTTAAAGAAAAAATTCTATAACGTGAACGTCTAGTAACCCAATGGTTGCATTTTCGAATCTCATCACGGACAACTTACTACTTTTTAACTATTTCATAACTAGTTAGCATGTTAACTAACCCTTCCCCTAACTTAATTCCTAACCTTAACCCTAACCTTAACCTCTAACCCCTAACCTAGATAACATTAGCCACCTAGCTAACATTAGCATTAGCCACCTAGCTAACATTTTGGAATTTATAACATACCCTATCATACTAGTCGGAGAGTCTCAGATTTACGTTCACTATGTTACGTCCACCCCTGTGTCCAAAATGTTTAGAATTACAGGAAATTTGCTTTAAAACTGCAAAATGTTCCTCAGTCTCATGGCAAAAGTTGTAGAATTGCAGGAAATTTGCTTTAAAACAGAAACATTTTCTCTCAGCCTCATGACAAAATATTAAGAATAGCATGAAATTACAGTGCATTTGGAAAGTATTTAGACCCCTTCACTGTTTTTTTCCCTCATCCATTTACAAACAATACCCCATAATGACAAAGCAAAAACAGGTTTACATTTTTTTTAATAATAAACTGCAGATCATCTCAAGCTGACTAGTCTCCCAGTCCATGCCACTGAAATGTTTTTTTTTTTAATGTTTTTTTATTTCACCTTTATTTAACCAGGTAGGCTAGTTGAGAACAAGTTCTCATTTACAACTGCGACCTGGCCAAGATAAAGCAAAGCAGTGCGACACAAACAACAACACAGAGTTACACATGGAATAAACAAACATACAGTCAATAATACAATAGAGAAAGTCTATATACAGTGTGTGCAAATGAGGTAGGATAAGGGGGTGAGGCAATAAATAGGCCATAGTGGCGAAATTATTACAGTACGGCAAATTAAACACTGGGGTGATAGATGTGCAGAAGATGAGTGTGCAAGTAGCGGTACTGGGGTGCAAAGGAGCAAAATAAATAAAATAAATAACAATATGGTGATGAGGTAATTGGATGGGCTATTTACAGATGGGCTATGTACAGGTGCAGTGATCTGTGAGCTGCTATGACAGCTGGTGCTTAAAGCTAGTGAGGGAGATATGAGTCTCCAGCTTCAGTGATTTTTGCAGTTCGTTCCAGTCATTGGCAGCAGAGAACTGGAAGGAAAGGCGGCCGAAGGAGGAAATGGCTTTGGGGGGTGACCAGTGAAATATACCTGCTGGAGCGCGTGCTGCGGGTCGATGCTGCTATGGTGACCAGTGAGCTGAGATAAGGCAGGGCTTTACCTAGCAACGACTTATAGATGACCTGGAGCCAGTGGGTTTGGCGATGGATATGAAACGAGGGCCAGCCACCGAGAGCATACAGGTCGCAGTGGTGGGTAGTATATGGGGCTTTGGTGACAAAACGGATGGCACTGTGATAGACTGCATCCAATTTGCTGAGTAGAATGTTGGAGGCTATTTTGTAAATGACATTGCCGAAGTCAAGGATCGGTAGGATAGTCCGTTTTACTAGGGTATGTTTGGCAGCATGAATGAAGGATGCTTGTGAAATAGGAAGCCGATTCTAGATTTAATTTTGGATTGGAGATGCTTAATATGAGTCTGGAAGGAGAGTTTACAGTCTAACCAGACACCTATGTATTTGTAGCAAACATCCCCACAGCATGATGCTGCCACCATCATGCATCACCGTAGGGATGGTATTGGCCAGGTGTTGAGCGATGCCTGGTTTCCTCTAGATGTGACGCTTGGCATTCAGGCCAAATAGTTCAATCTTGGTTTCATCAGACCAGAGAATCTTGTTTCTCGTGGTCTGTGAGTCCTTTAGGTGCCATTTGGCAAACTCCAAGTGGGTTGTCATGTGGCTTTTTCTGAGGAGTGGCTTCCGTCTGGCCACTCTACCATAAAGGCCTGATTGGTGGAGTGCTGCAGAGATGGTTGTCATTCTGGAAGGTTCTCCCATCTCCACAGAGGAACTATGGAGCTCTGTCAGAGTGACCACCGGGTTCTTGGTCACCTCCCTGACCAAGGCCCTTCTCCCCCGATTGCTCAGTTTGGCCGGGCGGCCAACTCTAGGAAGAGTCTTGGGGGTTCCAAACTTCTTCCATTTTAAGAATGATGGATGCCATTGTGTTTTTGCGGCCCTTCAATGCTGCAGACATTTTTTGGTATCCTTGCCCAGATCTGTTCCTCAACACAATCCTGTCTCAGAGCTCTACGAACAATTCCTTCGACCTCATGGCTTGGTTTTCGCAATAAATTGGCCCAAAAAAAATTTGAAACAGTTTTTGCTTCATTATGGGATATTGTGTGCAGATTGATTTTCGATTTTCGATTTTTTCCCCAATCGATTTTAGAATAAGGCTGTAACGTAACAAAATGTGGAAAAAGTCAAGAGGTCTGAATACTTTACGAATGCACAGTATCTAAAAAACTGCACACTTTTCTCTCTGCCCTGTGGATACATTTTTTTTAATTGCAGGACATTAGCAGTTTTCCAAAAAAAATGAAAAAAAGCCATATATATACAGTTGAAGTCAGAAGTTTACATACACCTTAGCCAAATACATTTAAACTCAGTTTTTCACAATTCCTGACATTTAATCAGAGTAAGAATTCCCTGTCTTACGTCAGTTAGGATCAACACATTATTTTAAGAATGTGAAATGTCAGAATAATAGTAGAGAGAATTATTTATTTCAGCTTTTATTTATTTCATCACATTCCCAGTGGGTCAGAAGTTTACATACACTCAATTAGTATTTGGTAGCATTGCCTTAAATTGTTTCACTTGGGTCAAACGTTTCGGGTAGCCTTTCACAAGCTTCCCACAATAAGTTGGGTGAATTTTGGCCCATTCCTCCTGACAGAGCTGGTGTAACTGAGTCAGGCTTGTAGGCCTCCTTGCTCGCACACGCTTTTTCAGTTCTGCCCACAATTTTCTATGGGATTGAGGTCAGGGTGTTGTGATGGCCACTCCAACACCTTGACTTTGTTGTCCTTAAGCCATTTTGCCACAACTTTGGAAGTATGCTTGGGGTCATTGTCCATTTGGAAGACCCATTTGCGACCAAGCTTTAACTTCCTGACTGATGTTGTGAGATGTTGCTTCAATACATCCCCATGATATCATCTATTTTGTGAAGTGAACCAGTCCCTCCTGCAGCAAAGCACCCCCACAAAATGATGCTGCCACCCCCGTGCTTCATGGTTGGGATGGTGTTCTTCGGCTTGCAAGCCCGCCCCCTTTTTCCTCCAAACAGAACGATCAGATCAGAGGACATTTCTCCAAAAACTACGATCTTTGTCCTCATGTGCAGTTGCAAACCGTAGTCTGGCTTTTTTATGGCGGTTTTGGAGCAGTGGCTTCTTCCTTGCTTAGCGGCCTTTCAGGTTATGTCGATATAGGACTCGTTTTACTGTGGATATAGATACTTTTGTACCTGTTCCCTCCAGCATCATCACAAGATCCTTTGCTGTTGTTCTGGGATTGATCGCATTTTCGCACCAAAGTACGTTCATCTCTAGGAGACAGAACGTGTCTCCTTCCTGAGTGGTATGACGGCTGTGTGGTCCCATGGTGTTTATACTTACGTACTATTG
This sequence comes from Salmo trutta, assembly GCF_901001165.1. Classification (NCBI taxonomy): domain Eukaryota; kingdom Metazoa; phylum Chordata; class Actinopteri; order Salmoniformes; family Salmonidae; genus Salmo; species Salmo trutta. Next base: position 23,543,333 of record NC_042984.1, on the reverse strand, counting down.
TTTGTACAGATGGTACTTTCAGGCATTTGGAAATTGTTCCCAAGGGTGAACCAGACTTGTGGAGGTCTACAATTATTTTTCTGAGGTCTTGGCTGATTTCTTTTGATTTTCCCATGATGTCAAGCAAAGAGGCACTGAGTTTGAAGGTAGGCCTTGAAATACATCCACAGGTACACCTCCAATTGACTTAAATGATGTCAATTAGCCTATCCGAAGCTTCTAAAGCCATGACATCATTTTCTGGAATTGTCCAAGCTGTTTAAAGGAACAGTCAACTTAGTGTATGTTGGGGGTTCCCACTGGAATTGTGATACAGTGAATTATAAGTGAAATAATCTGTCTGTAAACAATTGTTGGAAAGATTACTTGTGTCATGCACAAAGTAGATGTCCTAACCGACTTGCCAAAAACTATAATTTGTTAACAAGAAATTTGTAGATGGTTGAAAAACGAGTGTTAATGACTCCAACCTAAGTGTATGTAAACTTCCAACTTCAACTGTATATATGTGCAGATTGTAGGCTACTGTAGCCTGTGTATTACGTTCAGCTCTAGGAAGAGTCTTGGGGGTTCCAAACTTCTTCCATTTAAGAATGGAGGCCACTGTATACCTTCAAACCTGGGGACCTTCAATCCTGCAGACATTTTTTGGTACCCTTCCCCAGATCTGTGCCTCGACACAATCCTGTCTCGGAGCTCTATGGACAATTCCTTCGAACTCATGGCTTGGTTTTTGCTCTGACATGCACTGTCAACAGTGGGACCTTAAATAGACAGGTGTGTGCCTTTCCAAATCATGTCCAATCAATTGAAATTACCACAGGTGGACTCCAATCAAGTTGTAGAAACATCTCAAGGATGATCAATGGAAACAGGATGCACCTGATCTCAATTTCGAGTCTCATAGCAAGGGGTCTGAATACTTATGTAAAAAAAAAAATATTATTTTTTTAAATACATTTGTAAAAATGTCTAAAAACCTGTTTTCGCTCATTATTCAATTTGTTCTTAACTGACTTGCCTAGTTAAATAAAGGTTAAAAAAAATGTATACAAATAATACAATTATATATAAAAAATAAAAATAAATGGGGTATTGTGTGAGGATTTTGTTTTTAATTGATTTTAGAATAAGGTTGTAAAGTAACAAAATAAAGAAAAAGTCTAGAGGTCTGGAAACTTTCCGAATGCACTGTATCTATAAAACTGCCGCCAGCAAGATGAATGCGCTGACATCTTACAGATGTCTGTACAAATTAAATCAAAATGATTGTAAATATTGAAAATTGAGAGGGAATAGCCTACAAAGGTTGTTACATCCATTGATTGCTAATTATAGCCTGTCATCCACATTGTGCTATTTATGAGTAAGGCCTACCAATAAACAGGCTATCTAATCCACAGTGAAGGCGAAACAAAACTTGGGCGGTAGTGTATGGAGTACTCCAATAAGGCTCCCATAATAAGAAAAGTGACTGTTTGGTTATGCGTAGCCTAAAAACACATTTGCATCCCCTTAATCACATAACCTACCAGTAGGCTATACAATTCTAATAAAAATGTCATTACATATAGTAGCCTATTTATTTACACATTAGGCGATATAAACCTACCAATGGTGCATATGCTGTGGGAGTGGGAAGAACATCAATAGAGATTCTCGGTGCACACCCACGGCCAGCACCGCATGCATGTAGGCTACAAACCCAAACACACTGCGATAGGGAATCCTAAAAATGCGACAACATATCAAGAGACTATTCTATCTAATTGGAATAAGATTCAAAATAATGAATGAGTGCAAGTAGAGGCTACATAGCCTCCTACATAGCCCACTGGTAACAGCTAAAAACGGGACGCGAACACCATGGTTAATCCCCCCAAATAAATGAAGAAATACAAGGAATCACATTTCAAGAAAAATCTCATAGGCACACTGATGTCTGAACATTAATATGCGTTCAGCAATAACATCCAATTACATTCCCATCAAGCATTAGCCTGGATGGAGAGTCTAAAGTGGATGTTATTTTCGAGCGTCTTATCAACACGTTCCAGCATAGTCATAGGCCACCACTTTTATCCATTTTCTTCGGCATCTAAACGAATTGCATAGGCTCACCTACATCCAACATCGCCCAACCAGCCGTCACCTACGAATTCAGTGTCAGAACTTCATAAAATGACATTAAAGTGTCCGCGCATGTTGATGAGATGGGATTCACCCGCACCAAGACATGTCAAAGCTTTTAAAATGACTTCAATAAATTGCCATTTGCTGTTTTATTTTTCTCCTGGCAATGATACGGTGGCAAACCTCAAGCTCTCTGTGTGCAAATTATGGAGTTGAAAATTAATTTCGTTGCGCTCCTATTTTATTAACCTGCATACATTTAAGCATGTGAGATAACGCCCCAGCTATGAAGCCTACACACGGCTGCTTGATAGGCTACTTGTATGCATTCGTCAAGTACAATGTAACTGGTCTACTTCACCAACTTGCCAATGATATCGAATATGTCGTTCAATCATTTTGCCAAAGAATGCGGTGTGCCCAAACCTGAATAAACTGAGAGATCGCAGATACTTGAACTAAAACGATCCCCCAGAGCCGCATTCATTGAGTCCTCGTTTGCCTATCCGAATTATACTGATACGACGACACGAGAAATAGAAACATCGGGGGAAAGCATTGGGAGAGAGAGAAGGAATGTCACTCAATGGAGCCACAAACTACGCTACAAATTACACTGTAATAACCGAATTATAAATCAAGTTGTTGGAGAAAAGTTTTGCTCTACTTACGGATAATTGTGATCTTGGGGTTTGTTTTCCTCAGCATGATTAAAATATTAAACTTGCAGACATTTCCACGACTGTCACGATACTCGTCCAAAGCTCGGAGTTCCGAGTCTTGAGCTCCTCACAGCATGAATGGAGCGGTATGCGGTGAGCTCCCGATAGCAACTCAGCCTCGTTCTGAGCTGCAGGAATGCGCGCGGCCGCTGTCTGCTGGGTCGCGTCGCCGCCTACCGCATGTAGGTGGCAGCGTTAGGCACCGTAGTGACCGCTGGACTCGGAAGCTCTGTTATAGGGCAACGTCGTCTGTTAGAATTCTTTACAAACACTGATTGATTGATTGATTGATTGAAGATCATTTTTCATGAAGTTAAACCATTCCAACATAATAGTTTGATGTAGCCTATTAGTGTCTAAGGGTCGCCGTACGTTGTCTCACGGCAACGGGAGGTAAAGGTAGGCACAGGAGGAACGATGATTTCCATAAGATGCAGGATTTTTTATTGAATAAAGGAGCAGAGAGTTATCATTGAGGATTGCGTTCAGTATATGGCTGGTCTGTTCCCCTCTTCACCCGACCAGCTAAAACTGATTTCAATGCCCTCTGTGTTAGTAAACATCTTTAGTTGAATGTATTCTCTTTGGGGAAAAAGTGCCATCGAGAACCAAAACGGGTTCTTCGGCTATCCCCATAGGGTAACCCTTTGAAGAACAATTTTTGGTTCCAGGAAGAACTGTTTTGGGTTCCATGCAATGTTCCCTCAATTTTTTTTCGGCACAGAGCAAATGTCAGCTCTCTGAAAGCACGTTTACTGTGAACACAGGCTGTACCCGCAATAAGTTACCGTTTTAACAGTGGCCAAGTAGGCTACTGTGGCTATTTGATCATCATGTAAGCCTAACATAGGGCCTACCATCAAAAACAATAGAGAAAATGCATCCCATAACATTTGAACACGGAAATAGCTATTCTATCGTTCAGCCTACAGTAGCAGCCGATGTGTGGTGTTCATTGTAGACCTACATTCTATGAGACTTAAAAAAAAAAACATGCAGGGCTTGACATTAAACTGCTTATCCACTTGTCTTTCAGACAAGGAGGTGAATGAAAATATTGTTGTGTAGTTTGATCAAGAAACCACTTTACAAAATAAAATGCATTATTATTCTCATCCCATTATTACAGAGAATCAGATGAATTATGCTACCCTCTACCTGACTGACTTGCTTTTCAAAGATTTATAGAAATGTACAGGTTTTGTGCTCTTGTAGGGAGCAAATACTCCCCCATTGCTGACTACAAATGATCTATAACTGGGCTAATAATGTGCACACATGGCTACATGGAGCTCTCGCTTTGATCTCAAAACAAGCACATCTACTCGCAAACTCTTATGGTGTAAACACAGTCCAGTTTAAAGTGAATGGCACGGATCCATATATGGCAACGGTCTATTTGCATATAGGCCTACTAGAGCACCTGATTGGTTATGCCACACTGGTCTGTGTAGAATCCTACTCCAACCCTACTCAAATTTAGTTTTGGATACTAAGTCTTCCGTAGTTTGTTTTGTTTCGGGTTCTCCTATGGCAAGGGTAAACAACCCTGTTCCTGGAGTGCTGGAGATACTGCAGGATTTTGTTCCAACTAGGCACCACACCATCTAGGCATCATTTCGGTGATTGCCTAAATTAAACACACCTGGGCCCAGATTCACAAAACACTTCTTATGCAAAAACTTAAGAAGCTTCTTAATTAAGAAAAAAACAAGAAGTTCATAAGATAGTTCGTAAGTCCAATTCCTCAACAATATCTTAAGATTTAATGATTTTCTTATGAGTCTTCTTAAGATGATTGTTGCTAGACAGCTGATTTAGCTAGCTATCTAGCTAGCAATGGCAATCATGTTAGCATATTTTGTACTGAGATTACTGCTCTAAAACATGTTCTTGGGTTTAAAATAATGAATACTGAAACTTTCAGATGAAGCTTGTGAGTGAATTAAACATGTTCATTTTCTTTCATGAGCTTCTTCTCTCACTGCCCTGAGTTTAAGACAAGGGTTTGGCTATCTTGGAATTAACAACATTTCCAATAACTTTATTTTCAAGATTCAAATTTATTCTTAAGGAGAAACATAAAAAATAGCGCAAGAACATTTCCAATAAATGTTTTGAGTAATATCAAATTTGCTTAAATTTCTTCTAAAATGGCAGTTAAGAAGACATTTCCTCTTAAGAAGGTTTTGTGAATTTGGGCCCTGGTCCTCCAGGTCGTTTAAACATGAAAACATGAAGTGTCTGTGGCACTCCAGGACCAGGGTTGCCTACCTCTGTCTTATTGGGACAACCTAAGAACCCTTTTGAAACCCTTAAAACTAAATAAAAAATGAAGTATCCCCACATGTTATCCCCACAATTCTCCCCGAGCCTATATTACCATTTTGGCACAAAACGACTCAATACATGAATGTTTGCCTGACAAATTACAACAGGCAAGTTTCAGGAAAGGGAAAAAAATGAAAAGAAACACTATTATGAAAATTAGAAACACTTCTCAAAAGGAAATAGAGGCAAACAAACGCTGCAAAACACTCAGCAAATATACACGAGCGTCAAAAGAGTGAAATAGTTAGTTACAAAAATGTGTGTAATGATTGCCGTCTCTGGGTCATCATCACAGCTAGGTAGGTTAACTATGGACAATATGCAATACCTATGTTATTTGGCAAATTTTCTCACAAATCCAGCAACTGATGGACCTGACTCTTGACCAGGAGTGTCCCTCTCCTGTTCAGGTTCTTCACAAAGAACATCAAAAGTGACCAGATGATGAGGATGGAGGAGGTCCCATCTGCTGGTGACTAACATGTCTGTTAACAATTATATTTCCCCAAATTTGAAAAAGGTCCCTCTTTCTGAGCCATACACAATCCAAAAAACATCCAACTCACAGATGACCCACAGACTCACTGCCAAGGTGTTCTTGCCCTCCCCCAGTTTCAGATCATCATTCATTTTTACACATACCGGTCGGTATACATGGCATGATTACACACAGCCTCTCACAAATGCTAGCACAGACATCCACAGATTTACACTCAGAATAATCCAAATCCATTTTTGATCTGGTTTTATTTCTCTCTATAAAGAGATTAATCATTTGACATAATCTATTTGATAGAGCTTCAGTATAGTATCACATATTGTGTGGCAGGCTGGCTGGCAGCTCAGTTCTGCATGGTACATAAACCCAAGTGTAGCTGGCTTGATAGCGGAGCTGAGCCCCTGAAATGATCTTTATTTTCCCTGTGAATATTGGATAATACTGTTGGTTACCACATTAGTGATGACGGGGCGGAAGTGCGTTTTCATGTAGGCCGTTGGGGTGTAGGATTCCAACAGGACGGGATGTGGTCATCTCGCTGATGTGCCGCTGCTTTTGTACTGTAGAGTGTCTGTGCTTGCGCGTGTGTGTGTGTTTAGTTTTTTAGGCAGGTTGTTAATTCACACTATTGTTTTCAATCTAAAAAGTTATGTGCATCTTCAGTCCTTCCACATCATACAATTTAATTTAGAATCAATTTAGAATCAGAGGCTTACTAATAATCCACTATAGAAACCGCTTTCATCATTTATGTTGATTGTTGTGTGTATTCATCCATGTCTCACATAGCTTGACAAGCATTATGGAAAAAGTCCTTAGATTGGGTGGAAAATCACAACCTCGTCATTAATGTAGACTCTAGAGAGTTTAGGGTTAGGCTTTACGTTGTATGACCCTGGCTGTTGTTCCTCATATACCATAATGTCGTTTTAATGAGTCAGCCGTATAGGAAATGTGCTCAGCAAAACACAGGAGAGGTGTTTGAACCGAGATGTGTGTTTTTGGGTATTCGTAATTCTACAGGGACATGGGGGGCTTAATCCAGATCAAAGCCTGTCGTAAGGCAAGGTGAGCTCTGTGAGATGAGGGGGAGATGAAGGCTGCCTTGGGTCTTGGAGCCCACTCCTGCCATGTCTCCTCTCCTCTGACTCCTCTTCTCTGCTCTCCTCACTCCTCTTCACTCCTCTCATATCCCCTCCTGTCCTCTCCATGACTCCATGCTCCCTCCATCTGTATTTGCATAATATATCTGTGAAATGTAATTTCCTGGCAACTTCTATGCAACAGGTGATTTCTGTAGATAACCCTCTCCACACATATCTAACTAACTCATACGCTGCTGCAACACCTTGTTCTTCACGCAGAGCCTCACGCTGTGAACAGCTCTCAGACCTCTAGTGGCGATGCTGAGTCCTGAAGCTGTGACGGTTCTGTACTCTGACGGGCTGTGCCCTGTTGCGTTGGCACCCCGGGTGAGGATGACATGGATCCAGGGTGTGTTTTAATGTTTTAACAACTCTGCTCGGAGCCTATCTCTCCCCATCCGGCTGGCATCGCCTTAAACCATGCCATCCATTTCATCCACATCTTCCAACACCCAATCATAATTACAATCTCGTCAGAAAGAGCTAGCTTGGAGGAAAGTAATTAGAGACCAACGTTATTTTCTCTTCGAAACAAATCCAAAAAGCTCAGGCTTCATTCCTCAACTGCCTCTGATGTGTCAGGCTACGGGGGCGTACGTACAGTGAAGAGAGAGAGATGGGAGGTGTTTGTTACATTTTGTAGCCTGTTTTTGATCATGAAGATCACAGTATTCTTTACCGCCTGAGACACCACTCAGTGGGCAAATTAACTCCCCTAAGAAGTGTGGGAGCGAGGCGAGCGTGGGTGGGTGGGAGAGGCAGTTTGCCTGCTCAAAGGACAGACTCCTTAAAAGTGAGTCTTTTTTGTTTCCCTTGGCTGGGTAATTATGGCTTGGCCTTGGTGTTAGGGTGTGCGTTTAATGGTATGGCTGGGCTGTCACCCACTGGCCTAGCACGTGTCACTAAAACACTGGCTGGAGTTAGATTAGAGTTAGAAAGCAAACGAGTCTGCTTCAGCTAACGCATATGACTCCTTCTATCAGTGTCATGTCAACTAGTTATATTGAAATGTAGGCCTAGTCATATCCCAAATACATGGCTACATATTATTACCATTAATCCCATCAGTTTATGGTCAAATCCAGTTTTGTGTCAACTTTTCTCTGTCACCTCTGTTTCCATCCAAAGATGTGAGGTGACTGGTTGTGCTGAATCACTAGAAGCAGCCACCCATGGCCCAGAGTCAGTACTATAGATGAGCAGCTACCCAGGGCCCAGAGTCAGTACTATAAATGAGCAGCTACCCAGGGCCCAGAGTCAGTACTATATATATGAACAGCTACCCAGGGCCCAGAGTCAGTACTATAAATGAGCAGATACCCAGGGCCCAGAGTCAGTACTATATATATGAGCAGCTACCCAGGGCCCAGTCAGTACTATATATATGAACAGCTACCCAGGGCCCAAAGTCAGTACTATAAATGAGCAGCTACCCAGGGCCCAGAGTCAGTACTATAAATGAGCAGCTACCCAGGGCCCAGAGTCAGTACTATAAATGAGCAGATACCCAGGGCCCAGAGTCGGTACTATAAATGAGCAGCTACCCAGGGCCCAGAGTCAGTACTATAGATGAGCAGCTACCCAGGGCCCAGAGTCAGTACTATAAATGAGCAGCTACCCAGGGCCCAGAGTCAGTACTATAAATGAGCAGATACCCAGGGCCCAGAGTCGGTACTATAAATGAGCAGCTACCCAGGGCCCAGAGTCAGTACTATAAATGAGCAGATACCCAGGGCCCAGAGTCGGTACTATAAATGAGCAGCTACCCAGGGCCCAGAGTCAGTACTATAAATGAGCAGCTACCCAGGGCCCAGAGTCAGTACTATAAATGAGCAGCTACCCAGGGCCCAGAGTCAGTACTATAAATGAACAGCTACCCAGGGCCCAGAGTCAGTACTATAAATGAGCAGCTACCCAGGGCCCAGAGTCAGTACTATAGATGAGCAGCTACCCAGGGCCCAGAGTCAGTACTATAGATGCGCAGCTACCCAGGGCCCAGAGTCAGTACTATAAATGAACAGCTACCCAGGGCCCAGAGTCAGTACTATAAATGAGCAGCTACCCAGGGCCCAGAGTCAGTACTATAAATGAGCAGATACCCAGGGCCCAGAGTCGGTACTATAAATGAGCAGCTACCCAGGGCCCAGAGTCAGTACTATAAATGAGCAGATACCCAGGGCCCAGAGTCGGTACTATAAATGAGCAGCTACCCAGGGCCCAGAGTCAGTAATATAAATGAGCAGCTACCCAGGGCCCAGAGTCAGTACTATAAATGAACAGCTACCCAGGGCCCAGAGTCAGTACTATATATATCAGCAGCTACCCAGGGCCCAGTCAGTACTATATATATGAACAGCTACCCAGGGCCCAGAGTCAGTACTATAAATGAACAGCTACCCAGGGCCCAGAGTCAGTACTATAAATGAGCAGCTACCCAGGGCCCAGAGTCAGTACTATAAATGAACAGCTACCCAGGGCCCAGAGTCAGTACTATATATATGAACAGCTACCCAGGGCCCAAAGTCAGTACTATAAATGAGCAGCTACCCAGGGCCCAGAGTCAATACTATAAATGAGCAGCTACCCAGGGCCCAGAGTCAGTACTATAAATGAGCAGCTACCCAGGGCCCAGAGTCAGTACTATAAATGAGCAGCTTCCCAGGGCCCAGAGTCAGTACTATAAATGAGCAGCTACCCAGGGCCCAGAGTCAGTACTATAAATGAACAGCTACCCAGGGCCCAGAGTCAGTACTATAAATGAACAGCTACCCAGGGCCCAGAGTCAGTACTATATATATAAGCAGCTACCCAGGGCCCAGTCAGTACTATATATATGAACAGCTACCCAGGGCCCAGAGTCAGTACGATAAATGAGCAGCTTCCCAGGGCCCAGAGTCAGTACTATAAATGAGCAGCTACCCAGGGCCCAGAGTCAGTACTATAAATGAGCAGCTTCCCAGGGCCCAGAGTCAGTACTATAAATGAGCAGCTACCCAGGGCCCAGAGTCAATACTATAAATGAGCAGCTACCCAGGGCCCAGAGTCAGTACTATAAATGAGCAGCTACCCAGGGCCCAGAGTCAGTACTATAAATGAGCAGCTACCCAGGGCCCAGAGTCAGTACTATATATATGAGCAGCTACCCAGGGCCCAGTCAGTACTATATATATGAACAGCTACCCAGGGCCCAAAGTCAGTACTATAAATGAGCAGCTACCCGGGGCCCAGAGTCAGTACTATAAATGAGCAGCTACCCAGGGCCCAGAGTCAGTACTATAAATGAGCAGATACCCAGGGCCCAGAGTCGGTACTATAAATGAGCAGCTACCCAGGGCCCAGAGTCAATACTATAAATGAGCAGCTACCCAGGGCCCAGAGTCAGTACTATAAATGAGCAGCTACCCAGGGCCCAGAGTCAGTACTATAAATGAGCAGCTTCCCAGGGCCCAGAGTCAGTACTATAAATGAGCAGCTACCCAGGGCCCAGAGTCAGTACTATAAATGAACAGCTACCCAGGGCCCAGAGTCAGTACTATAAATGAACAGCTACCCAGGGCCCAGAGTCAGTACTATATATATAAGCAGCTACCCAGGGCCCAGTCAGTAATATATATATGAACAGCTACCCAGGGCCCAGAGTCAGTACGATAAATGAGCAGCTTCCCAGGGCCCAGAGTCAGTACTATAAATGAGCAGCTACCCAGGGCCCAGAGTCAGTACTATAAATGAGCAGCTTCCCAGGGCCCAGAGTCAGTACTATAAATGAGCAGCTACCCAGGGCCCAGAGTCAATACTATAAATGAGCAGCTACCCAGGGCCCAGAGTCAGTACTATAAATGAGCAGCTACCCAGGGCCCAGAGTCAGTACTATAAATGAGCAGCTACCCAGGGCCCAGAGTCAGTACTATATATATGAGCAGCTACCCAGGGCCCAGTCAGTACTATATATATGAACAGCTACCCAGGGCCCAAAGTCAGTACTATAAATGAGCAGCTACCCAGGGCCCAGAGTCAGTACTATAAATGAGCAGCTACCCAGGGCCCAGAGTCAGTACTATAAATGAGCAGATACCCAGGGCTCAGAGTCGGTACTATAAATGAGCAGCTACCCAGGGCCCAGAGTCAGTACTATAAATAAACAGCTACCCAGGGCCCAGAGTCAGTACAATAAATGAACAGCTACCCAGGGCCCAGAGTCAGTACTATAAATGAACAGCTACCCAGGGCCCAGAGTCAGTACTATATATATCAGCAGCTACCCAGGGCCCAGTCAGTACTATATATATGAACAGCTACCCAGGGCCCAGAGTCAGTACTATAAATGAACAGCTATCCAGGGCCCAGAGTCAGTACTATAAATGAACAGCTACCCAGGGCCCGGAGTCAGTACTATATATATGAACAGCTACCCAGGGCCCAGAGTCAGTACTATATATATGAACAGCTACCCAGGGCCCAGAGTCAGTACTATAAATGAGCAGCTACCCAGGGCCCAAAGTCAGTACTATAAATGAGCAGCTACCCAGGGCCCAGAGTCAATACTATAAATGAGCAGTTACCCAGGGCCCAGAGTCAGTACTATAAATGAGCAGCTACCCAGGGCCCAGAGTCAGTACTATAAATGAACAGCTACCCAGGGCCCAGAGTCAGTACTATAAATGAGCAGCTACCCAGGGCCCAGAGTCAGTACTATAAATTAACAGCTACCTAGGGCTCAGAGTCAGTACTATATATATGAACAGCTACCCAGGGCCCAGAGTCAGTACTATAAATTAACAGCTACCTAGGGCTCAGAGTCAGTACTATATATATGAACAGCTACTCAGGGCCCAGTCAGTACTATATATATGAACAGCTACCCAGGGCCCAAAGTCAGTACTATAAATGAGCAGCTACCCAGGGCCCAGAGTCAGTACTATAAATGAACAGCTACCCAGGGCCCAGAGTCAGTACTATAAATGAGCAGCTACCCAGGGCCCAGAGTCAGTACTATAAATGAGCAGCTACCCAGGTCCCAGAGTCAGAACTATAAATGAACATCTACCCAGGGCCCAGAGTCAGAACTATCCCTTAATCTCCAGCTCCTCAACCACCATTTGCAATTCATCAGCAAAGCATGACCTGATTATGGTGGCTACAGGGAGCATAGCACTGGTGTAGGTCGCAGTGAGTAAGCACCAGCGGCCATCTCCACTCCACAGGCTGCCTCTCTCTGCATCCCTAAGTGATTGTAATGCATCGCCCTCTCCCAAAGACATGGCAGCACTTACTAACATTCACCCCCTATCGGCAATCCAAGCTCCACTCAACTGAGATGAATTATGCAATTCTGACAGCAGCAGTTATCACACACAATCTTATTAGAGAGAGAGGGGGGCCTATGCATATGTACCACTTCCTAGAGTACTATGTACACTGAATGTAAGACTTTTAATATTATTCTGAATGTACAGTTTTACAGTGATCAAACAGCGTGGCTTTATTTTGTATGGAAAATGCAGAGACAGTAGTGCCAAACCTCTCTCTATTGAATAACACTGACAAAGGTGTGAGATGGATGGTTTGTTTTTCCTTGCCCTTCAGTAGTGTCTTGTCATTGGCTTCATATTTAGTGAGAGTTACTGTATAGTGTGTGTAGGGGAAGGGATGAGTGATGCCACATAAAGCTGGCATGTTGTGACACTCAGCACTCAGTGCTACACTTGACCTGATCTACTGTAGTTGCTTTGCTGTTCTGGTAAAAATGAAAATGTAAAACAGAAAAAGTTTTTGTATCTTCTAGTAATGTGTTGGTCTTCCTACTACTGAATGACAGTAGCTAAGTGAATTGGTTTCCCCAAGGTGAGAAGGGGGTACGAAGGGTGATAATTGTGTTGTTTGCTCTACAGCCCATTCGTTCATACGCCACCATGATATACAATAAGGCTGTGACAACAAAAAGACAACAGTCACACAGTGGCGGAAGAAATTCAACTACACATGCGTTTGTTTCATCACAAAACCGGAGCGCAACATCTGTCTGGTGAAGTCCACAAAGCAAATATTGCACGTAACAAACAGTTATATGACCTGCAGCATGGTCAAGCAAGTTAATAATGTTTTCGACAGTTTATTAAGCAATTACTGATTTGGAACCACGGAGTTACTGCAAGTCAGCTCAGCAGAGACATTCGCCTCTGCTTTTCCAGCACCATTTACACTTAAACATTTAAACATCATCAAATCATCAAGGCTATATATGCTTAGTTTAATACACTGAAAGCAAACTTAAAGATACCACAAACAATTTAGTCCAATCAATGTTGCTAAATATCATGTGGCTGTCCATGGTACTGATTTCTGTGCGTGCGTGCGTGCGTGTGTGTGTGTTTTTACATTTTTTTTGCTTGTATGTATGTGCCCGTAAGTAAAAAATAAATTGAGGACTAGTTGAACGCCAATGCCGTCCACCTCTCTTTCATGTTGTCAAAACAGTGTATGGCTCTGTGCATTTTTTGTTTTTGTGTTCATACGCTACCTAGCTAAAATGCTTGTTAGCCTAACTTCCTCGAATGGGAAAAAATGAACCAGCTAAGTCAGCTAGCTAGTTAAAGCGAGCCTTCTAGGTTACATATTGAACTTAAATCGTGACAGGCCAGTGGCACGATATATGAATTTATGGTTAGATCAGAATTACCGTCACAATCATTGGCCTGTACAAAGAATTAAGTTAAAGCCACAAGTCCCAATCCCCATCTCCATCCATGGCTTTGGAAAGAGCCAATTTAGCAAACTAGCTACTGCAGGACATCAACACAAGCAGACCAGAAACAGACCAGACACAGACCAAGCAGACCTGACAATGATGACGTTTTGCTCAGGATGTGATTTGATTGGTGTGAAGCCAAATCCAAACTGGCCTCGCTTGGGGGCGTTTGCTGCGCCAGGACAACCCACAGCTGATTCATTAAGGAAGCCAAATGCTTGCTGGCATCAATTAATCAAATGATACGGCGGCAACGTGTCATACTCTTTTGGTCCAGACAGCATCAGATACATGGGCTACACATACTGAGACAGAGGGGAGCAATTTCCCCAGGCTCGGATGATTTCTCTGGTTAGATTCCTTATTTTATATATATATATTTTTTTATTGGTCAAATATTTGGGGAAGCCTGGCTTTCTTTAGCATCCATGAATACACGTCACTGGTTGCAGGGGTTTGATGGCACAAGCGGGGAGCCCAGCCAACAGCAAGTTGCAGCAGTCCAGACAGGTGCCTGAATTAGGACCTGCTCCGCTTCCTGTGTGAGGAAGGGTCGTAGCGAGTCACTGCTTTGATGTTTGCAGAGAACGACAGGGTGTTGTTCAGGATCACGCCAAGGGTTTTGCACTCTGGGAGGGGGACACCGTTGAGTTGTCAACCGGGAGGAAGAGCAGCTCTGTCTTGTTGAGGTTGAGCTTGAGGTGGTGGACTGACATCCAAGCTGAGATATCTGCCAGGCAGGAAGATATGCGTGTTGCGACCTGGGTGTCAGAAGGGGGTAAGGAGAAAAGTAATTGAGTGTCATCCGCATAGCAATGACAGGACAGACCAGGTGAGGATATGACGGAGTCAACCAAGACATACTGATTGTGTTTCTTCATAGGTCCTGCTCACACTCTCTCTATCCCTAACTATCTTTCTTTCTCTCTCTCTCTCCCTCCCGCTTCCTCTCTCTCTCTCTCTCCCAGATTCTGATGACTCTATTCTTCTTCAATGATAGGCTAGCTGTGTTAGCCACTATCAGGTGTTGTAATGCTCAGTGTGTGAGTGTGTTTGTGGTTCGATATGACTGCTAAGGCCAGGGAAGAAGAGCCAGCCAGGTGTGCTCAATCCAAAACTGTTCATCCCCCTCACCACAAGCTCAGACATTTGCTGTGGCGGGCCAATTTGTTGGGAGAGGCGGCGGTTATCTAAATGCAAAGTGATGCTGTAATAGCACTCGGGATGCGCCGAATCGCCAGTGGAGAGCACCGCCTGTAAGAAAGGTAGAGACGGATGCGGCGCAGGGGAAATTACTTGTGTGAAATCAAGCTGGAATGATGCAGGGAGACAAAATATGTGGATTAGAGCCTGTCAGGGCTGAGGAAGGAGGGGAGAAAAACACCTTCCATATCAGGGAGCCATCATCAACGAGTGACGAGCAGAGGACAGGGAAATGAAAGGGGGTGGAGACAGACGTCATCTTACCTTACACAATGTCTATGACAGAGGTGAATGAAGAATGTACAGTATAAACAGTGCCAGTGTAATCTAATCTAGTGTAATCCTAGTAACCTGAGGGTTGATTAAACATCATTGATAAAAATCTGTATAAATCACTTCTAATTAAACTTCTCATGGCTTTACAATCGACATCGCAAACAGCAGGAACCTTTCTATTCTTACAGCAAAGCCTTTATACCCTTAGGGATAGGTTCAATTATAAAAGTGGTATAAATTATTCATGGGAGACATTTTTACAAAACCCTTGGAGTATGAATGTTTTTAATAAAGTCTTATAATGCATTCTGTTTGAGAAGAATGAACATTTTGGCAGTGTATTAGCTCGCTAAAGCGGTGGTGACAAGGATATTGCAGGATCACGCCTGTTGGTAGTTCACAGTCTCTAAGCTCTCCACATTGAATGAGAATGTCACCTTTTGGCATCCCTAATGGGCCTCCATGTCTCACCATGTTTCAGCCAAAGAAATTGCATTAAGCGCATTGATTTCTTCCAGTATGAAGTCACATTGTTTAATTCAAGGCAAGGTGCCGCTCTACATCTTCAATAGTGTTGCTTGGTAGAGAAGAGCATAACTTAAAACGTCAATTAGCAGGCCAGGGCCGTTTCTAGCTCTGGCCCCCCTCTTGTCGGTGGAGCGAAACATTTGCAGCTTTAAAGTTAAAGCTGCTAATGTTTCTAGCCCCAGCCAACCTCTTGCCTTGATGCAAAGCTGTCATCAAGACAAAGGGTGGCTACTTTGAAGTATTTCAAATATAAAATACATTTTGATTGTTTAACACTGTTTTGGTTACTACATGATTCCATATGTGTTATTTCATAGCTTTGATGTCTTCACTATTATTTGACAATGTAGAAAATAGTCAAAATAAAGAAAAACCCTGGAATGAGTAGGTGTGTCCAAAACTTTTGACTCTTATTATATATATATAATTTTTATTTGAAAATATATTTGCTTTTCCCAAAGCCCTACCGCTAATTGAAGTAAACTAATGGACAACAACACTTAAGATTCTACGTCCAGCTTATACAGTACATACTATATACATTTTACTGACACAATGTATTTTACAAGTTATCTTTTGTTTGTTTTCAATCCCATCCTTCAGCTACCCTCAACCCTTCCCATCTATCTCTGAAGACCATCCAGATTCTATTTGCCATGTATTTTTTAACTGTGCTGTTTCACAAAAATTCTGAACCTATATACAGTTGAAGTTGGAAGTTTACATACAACTTAGCCAAATACATTTAAACTCAGTTTTTCACAATTCCTGACATTTAACAAGAGTAAAAATTCCCTGTCTTAGGTCAGTTAGGATCACCACTTCATTTTAAGAATGTGAAATGTCAGAATAATAGTAGAGAGAAAGATTTATTTCAGCTTTTATTTATTTCATCACATTCCCAGTGGGTCAGAAGTTTACATACACTCAATTAGTATTTGGTAGCATTGCGTTTAAATTGTTTAACTTGGGTCAAACGTTTCTGGTAGCCTACCACAAGCTTCCCACAATAAGTTGGGTGAATTTTGGCCCATTCCTCCTGACAGAGCTGGTGTAACTGAGTCAGGTTTGTAGGCCTCCTTGCTAGGATTGAGGTCAGGGCTTTGTGATGGCCACTCCAATACCTTGAGTTTGTTGTCCTTAAGCCATTTTGCCACAACTTTGGAAGTATGCTTGGGGTCATTGTCCATTTGGAAAACCCATTTGCGACCAAGCTTTAACTTCCTGACTGATGTCTTGGGATGTTGCTTCAATACAGTGGGGAAAAAAGTATTTGATCCCCTGCTGATTTTGTACGTTTGCCCACTTACAAAGAAATGATCAGTCTATAATTATAATGGTAGGTTTATTTGAACAGTGAGAGAAAGAATAACAACAAAAAAATCCAGAAAAACGCATGTCAAAAATGTTATAAAATGATTAGCATTTTAATGGGGGAAATAAGTATTTGACCCCTCTGCAAAACATGACTTAGTACTTGGTGGCAAAACCCTTGTTGGCAATCACAGAGGTCAGATGTTTCTTGTAGTTGGCCACCAGGTTTGCACACATCTCAGGAGGGATTTTGTCACACTCCTCTTTGCAGATCTTCTCCAAGTCATTAAGGTTTCGAGGCTGACGTTTGGCAACTCGAACCTTCAGCTCCCTCCACAGATTTTCTATGGGATTAAGGTCTGGAGACTGGCTAGGCCACTCCAGGACCTTAATGTGCTTCTTCTTGAGCCTCTCCTTTGTTGCCTTGGCCGTGTGTTTCGGGTCATTGTCATGCTGGAATACCCATCTACGACCCATTTTCAATGCCCTGGCTGAGGGAAGGATGTTCTCACCCAAGATTTGACGGTACATCGTCCCTTTGATGCGGTGAAGTTGTCCTGTCCCCTTAGCAGAAAAACACCCCCAAAGCATAATGTTGGTGTCCTTGGCAGCATTCCTCCTCCTCCAAACACGGCGAGTTGAGTTGATGCCAAAGAGCTCCATTTTGGTCTCATCTGACCACAACACTTTCACCAGTTGTCCTCTGAATCATTCAGATGTTCATTGGCAAACTTCAGACGGGCATGTATATGTGCTTTCTTGAGCAGGGGCACCTTGCGGGCACTGCAGGATTTCAGTCCTTCATGGCATAGTGTGTTACCAATTGTTTTCTCGAGCTGCCTTGAGATCATTGACAAGATAGTTCTGGGCTAGTTCTGGGCTGATTCCTCACCGTTCTCATGATCATTGCAACCCCACAAGGTGAGATCTTGCATGGAGCCCCAGGCCGAGGGGTATTGACAGTTCTTTTGTTTCTTCCATTTGCGAATAATCACATCAAATGTTGTCACCTTCTCACCAAGCTGCTTGTCGATGGTTTTGTAGCCCATTCCAGCCTTGTGTAGGTCTACAATCTTGTCCCTGACATCCTTGGAGAGCTCTTTGGTCTTGGCCATGGTGGAGAGTTTGGAATCTGATTGATTGATTGCTTCTTTTTTACAGGTAACAAGCTGCAGTTAGGAGCACTCCCTTTAAGAGTGTGCTCCTAATCTCAGCTCGTTACCTGTATAAAAAACACCTGGGAGCCAGAAATCTTTCTGATTGAGAGGGGGTCAAATACTTATTTCCCTCATTAAAATGCAAATCAATTTATAACATTTTTGACATGCGTTTTTTCTGGATATTTTTGTTGTTATTCTGTCTCTCACTGTTCAAATAAACCTACCATTAAAATTATAGACTGATCCTTTCTTTATCAGTGGGCAAACGTACAAAATCAGCAGGGGATCAAATACTTTTTTACCCCACTGTATATCCACAGAATTTCACCCCCTCATGATGCCATTTAGCTTGTGAAGTGCACCAGTCCCTCCTGCAGCAAAGCACCCCCACAACAAGATGCTGCCACCCCCGTGCTTCACTGTTGGGATGGTGTTCTTCGGCTTGCAAGCATCCCCCTTTTTCCTCCAAACATAACGATGGTCATTATGGCCAAGCAGTTCTATTTTCATTTCATCAGACCAGAGGACATTTCTCCAAAAATTACAATCTTTGTCCCCATGTGCAGTTGCAAACCGTAGTCTGGCTTTTTTATGGCGGCTTTGGAACAGTGGCTTCTTCCTTGCTGAGCGGCCTTTCAGGTTATGTCGTTATAGGACTCGTTTTACTGTGGATATAGATACTTTTGTACCTGTTTCCTCCAGCATCTTCACAAGGTCCTTTACTGTTGTTCTGGGATTGATTTGCACTTTTCACACCAAAGTATGTTCATCTCTAGGAGACAGAATGCGTCTCCTTCCTGAGCGATATGACGGCTGCGTGGTTCCATGGTGTTTATACTTGCGTACTATTGTTTGTACAGATGAACGTGGTATCTTCAGGTACCTTCAGGTGTTTGGAATTTGCTCCCAAGGATGAACCAGACTTGTGGAGGGCTACAATTTTTTCTGAAGTCTTGGCTGATTTCTTTTGATATTCCCATGATGTCAAGCAAAGAGCCACTGAGTTTGAAGGTGGGCCTTGAAATGCATCCATATCTACACTTCCAATTGACTCAAATGATGTCAATCAGAAGCTTCTAAAGCCATGACATAATCTTCTGGAATTTTACAAGCTGTTTAAAGGCACAGTCAACTTAGTGTATGTAAACTTCTGACCCACTGGAATTGTCATACAGTGAATTATAAGTGAAATAATCTGTCTGTAAACAATTGTTAGAAACATTATCTGTGTCATGCACAAAGTAGATGTCCTAACCGACTTGCCAAAACAATAGATTGTTAACAAGAAATTTGTGGAGTGGTTGAAAAATGAGTTTTAATGATTCGGGAATGGCCCGTCCGACGAAGCTGTGACTGGTACGTCCGGCGCCGCCACAACTTCAGCAGCTGCAACTGGCCCGTCCGACGCCGCCACAACCGGTGCATCCGACGCCACTGCAACTGGTCCATTCGACGACGACGCATCTTTGGCAGCGGCAACTGGCCCGTCCGACGATGACGCAACTTCGGCAGCTGCATCGGTTCCTGAGTGACCCGCACTGGGTTCCTGTGATCGCCCTCGAGGCCGGTATTGTTGCACTGCGGGGGCAGCGCGTCAGGGGGGTACTGTCACGGATCCCTCCGGAACTTTCATTACGCACACCTGGCCCCTATTCCCAGTGTTTAGTAATTGTATAAGTGTGTCCTTGGTTTACCATTGTCCTGTCGATTATTGTTACAATGTCCGTTGATTCATGTGAGTACCTGTGCTGTGTGTTTTGGCTTTCGTGCCATTGTGGATTGCGCAGATGATTACGGGTCTCGTCCCATGTGATAATCATTGTGAGCTAGTGTTATTTATTCAAGGTACTCCTCGCTCTTTTGTTTGGGTTTCTACCCTGTGTTTTGTAGAGTGTTTGTTTTGTCTTCATCCACATGCCTTTACACGGCACGCCGTAATTTGGGTGAAAAAAAAAACTCTATTACGCAATCCTGTGTCTGTCTCCCGAATCATTCATACCAGCGTGACACCCACTAAGGACCGCCGTGCCACCTTCCTGTTCAAGTGAGCACAGCAAGGCAAGGTGAGTCCAAAAATGTCTTGTATTCTGCTGCATAAATTATGTAATATGCGGCAGGTAGGCGGCAGGTAGCCTAGTGGTTAGAGCGTTGGACTTGTAACCGAAATTTTGCAAGATTGAATCCCCGAGCTGACAAGGTAAAATCTGTTGTTCTGCCCTTGAACAAGGCAGTTAACCCACTGTTCCTAGGCTGTCATTGTAAATAAGAATTTGTTCTTAACTGACTTGCCTAGTTACATATTTTTATTAAAATACATTTTGCCTACTGTTCTGACTTGGTGGTGCACATGTAGCCTATAGCCTGTTTTAGAGAAATGTAATCATCTAATAGTGTAAGAGCTTTCATTGTCTGCTTAAATGCCCCCTTTATTTATCCTACAGTTCTGACTTGGTGTACAGGGAGAATGCTGTAAGAATGGCCCATGTTCTGAATTCTGTCACTGTACATTTCAAAAGTGCTGAACTAATAGTTATATTGACTACGTCCGTCCTAGCTCATTCATTAATGTCTTAATCGAAATTACGGATGGCATCTTATCCGGTCATTGTCCCCTTATGCCATAGTTTGTACATCTCAAATGTCAGCAGAAACCACATTTGTTTAAGCAAATCAGCCATATCAGTTATGTTTTTTTAAAGGCAGTAAATGACACTGAATGAAGTGATTCGTTGCCAGACAAGGCTCCGCTGATAGCCAGTTGTAGCAGCGGTAAGGTATTGGGACTGCTGTTGAGACAGCTTTATGTAGGCCCTAACAGTTTGTGGGCACCGTTTATCACCGTTATAGTGCAATTAATGTATTGTTTAGTGTTGTGTTGTGTAGTGGCTTTGCTGGCATGCATCAAAAACATATATGTATTTTTTGCCCCACCATGATTTACATGCTAAAACATTGAAGTGTAAGGGGACTCCTATTTTTAAATGAACTGGATCTTTATATTTGACCATGATTACTACAAGGTTTAGATAGCTGGCTAGACTAATTTACCTAACAATCTTTCAAATGTTAGCTGACATGGGCTAACTGAGTGACTGTCAGTGAGTGGAAACAAGAGGAAAACTGATGATGGAAAACTTTGGTGCCCCCTAGCAGTCGTTTCTGCTTAAAATCAGCACTGGTGCCGCAAGAGGAGCACCCAGCCTCCTGAACAATGACTGGTGCCGCAAGAGGCGCACCCAGCCTCCTGAACAATGACTGGTGCCACAAGAGGAGCACCCAGCCTCCTGAACAATGACTGGTGCCGCAAGAGGAGCACCCAGCCTCCTGAACAATGACTGGTGCCGCAAGAGGAGCACCCAGCCTCCTGAACAATGACTGGTGCCGCAAGAGGAGCACCCAGCCTCCTGAACAATGACTGGTGCCGCAAGAGGAGCACCCAGCCTCCTGAACAATGACTGGTGCCGCAAGAGGAGCACCCAGCCTCCTGAACAATGACTGGTGCCGCAAGAGGAGCACCCAGCCTCCTGAACAATGACTGCTACATTTGTGTTTAATTTGATTTAACTAGCCATCAAACATTTTTAGGGGGTGCTTTCTGAGAATTTGTTAGACGGCCTGGTTTTGATTTTATAAGACAGTCTTTTTTTCAATTCTCATCCACACAGTGTTTTTCAGACCGATGAGGACACAAACAAACAAGTTCAATCAGCTACAAGTCATTAGTGTGTTCTGCATATACAGGTGAGCTGTCTGTAATGGGAGATGGCACATTATTTATTTTAGGCCAAGTATGGAGCTATTCCCTATCTTTCTCCTGTCGACACTATTCTACACTGTGTTGCTTCCAATTTAACGAATGGTACAACTGCTATCAGGACTGCAGGCAATTACAGGTATGAGCAATCAGCATTTCGACTTATGTAACAGTAATTGTAAACCGTATATTCCTCCTAGAGAGCTGGATTAAGGAACAATGTGAGTTCAGTTATATTCCAATCAAAATGTTGGGTGGTTGCAATCAGTGATAACAAACAAGCCAGATGTGTTCACAGATGGCCTGTATTTCACTACTCTTTTCGGAAACCCTGGGGTTATTATGCCAACATGTCTAAAACACCTGTACAGTTACATGTAAACGTGACATGTTTTCATTGCTATTGCAAGAAAATCCTAGTCAGACAGTTTTCATTCATTGCTAGAAAAATACACCTGTCTCTGCTAATGACAAGAGAAGCACTGTCCCAGGCTACATGGTGAAGCAGTGTAGTGGGAGCCTCCAGGTTTTAGAGTTTGGCCCCCTCTCTCCTCTCCTCATCCCCCAGCGCTGTTCCCCCTCTCTGTTCCCCCCGGGCCGCTCTGGGATGCATCAGGCTTTTTAGAGAGTCACGTAGTCTCCTCATTAACACCCATCCGCCGCTCCCCGACACATCAGCTCCCAAATGAGCCGGCACATCACCGCTCTGCTGTGCCTGTGATTCATATTCCTCCATTCAGCAGCAAACTCCACTCTTCTCCCGCTCCTCTCCCACTTTTCTCCCGCTCTATCCGTCCCTGCACCACTCTGACATGTGCCATTTCATCTGCCATTCATTAATTTGTTCCCCCTTGCTTCTATTTTCATAGTTCTGTTCTCTGCTTGCTTTTCCCCATTCTATTTCATTTGATCTCCCTCCCACTTGTTGTTTATTTTTCCCTCCCTCCCTCCCTAGTTGTGTACAGCAACACACAGTCCAAAGTTACAGTAACAAAGACTCTGCTCCATATACTCACATTATGTTGACTTCACATTGACAGTCAGAGACAGTTAAGTGGACACCTTCGGAGGAAAGCTGCTGTGGAAGACAAAACCATTACCCCAGTGTATGTCAGTGTCACATCCTGACCAGTATAAGGGTTATTTGTTATTGTAGTTTGGTCAGGACGTGGCAGAGGGTATTTGTTTTATGTGGTTCGGGGTGGTGGTTTATTTAGTAGGCGTTTGATTTATTATTTCCGGGTTTTTGGGTAATGTTCTATGTTTGTATTTCTATGTGGTCTCTGGTCTTTTGTATTTCTATGTCTGGTTTATTGGGGTTGGACTCTCAATTGGAGGCAGGTGTTTTCTCGTTGCCTCTGATTGGGAGTCCTATATATGGGTATGTGTTTGGTTTAGTGTTTGTGGGAGATTATTTCTTGTTTTGCCTGTGTGAGCATGACAAGACTGTTTTGTTGTTCGTGCGTTTTTCGGTTTGTTATTTTGGTGTTCTCTTTATTTTAAAATAAATAACAAGATGAGCATCCACATTCCTGCGGCGTTTTGGTCCTCTATCCCTGACGACAATCCCCTGCTGATTTTGTACGTTTGCCCACTGATAAAGAAAGGATCAGTCTATAATTTTAATGGTAGGTTTATTTGAACAGTGAGAGACAGAATAACAACAAAAAAATCCAGAAAAACGCACGTCAAAAATGTTATAAATTGATTTGCATTTTAATGAGGGAAATAAGTATTTGACCCCCTCTCAATCAGAAAGATTTCTGGCTCCCAGGTGTCTTTTATACAGGTAACGAGCTGAGATTAGGAGCACACTCTTAAAGGAAGTGCTCCTAATCTCAGTTTGTTACCTGTATAAAAGACACCTGTCCACAGAAGCAATCAATCAAACAGATTCCAAACTCTCCACCATGGCCAAGACCAAAGAGCTCTCCAAGGATGTCAGGGGCAAGATTGTAGACCTACACAAGGCTGGAATGGGCTAAAAGACCATCACCAAGCAGCTTGGTGAGAAGGTGACAACAGTTGGTGCGATTATTCGCAAATGGAAGAAACACAAATGAACTGTCAATCTCCCTCGGCCTAGGGCTCCATGCAAGATCTCACCTCGTGGAGTTGCAATGATCATGAGAACGGTGAGGAATCTGCCCAGAACTACACGGGAGGATCTTGTCAATGATCTCAAGGCAGCTGGGACCATAGTCACCAAGAAAACAATTGGTAACGCACTACGCCATGAAGGACTGAAATCCTGCAGCGCCCGCAAGGTCCCCCTGCTCAAGAAAGCACATATACATGCCCGTCTGAAGTTTGCCAATGAACATCTGAATGATTCAGAGGACAACTGGGTGAAAGTGTTGTGGTCAGATGAGACCAAAATGGAGCTCTTTGGCATCAACTCAACTCGCTGTGTTTGGAGGAGAAGGAACACCATCCCCACCATCAAACATGGAGGTGGAAACATTATGCTTCGGGGGTGTTGTTCTGCTAAGGGGACAGGACAACTTCACCGCATCAAAGGGACGATGGACAGGGTCATGTACCGTTAAATCTTGGGTGAGAACCTCCTTCCCTCAGCCAGGGCATTCAAAATGGGCCGTGGATGGGTATTCCAGCATGACAATGACCCAAAACACACAACCAAGGCAACAAAGGAGTGGCTCAAGAAGAAGCACATTAAGGTCCTGGAGTGGCCTAGCCAGTCTCCAGACCTTAAACCCATAGAAAATCTGTGGAGGGAGCTGAAGGTTCGAGTTGCCAAACGTCAGCCTCAACCTTAATGACTTGGAGAAGATCTGCAAAGAGGAGTGTGACAAAATCCCTCCTGAGATGTGTGCAAACCTGGTGGCCAACTACAAGAAACATCTGACCTCTGTGATTGCCAGCAAGGGTTTTGCCACCAAGTACTAAGTCATGTTTTGCAGAGGGGTCAAATACTTATTTCCCTCATTAAAATGCAACATTTTTGACATGCATTTTTCTGGATTTTTTTGGTTGTTATTCTGTCTCTCACTGTTCAAATAAACCTACCATTAAAATTATAGACTGATCATTTCTTTGTCAGTGGGCAAACATACAAAATCAGCAGAGGGGAAAAGTAGTTGATCCCAACTGTAGTCCCAAGCTCTCAGTTTGGTAGGGTATACTGTAGAGCAAATGGTACCGTCCAGCTCCTTTTGAACTAAAGCCTTGAGATGGGCCCTGGGAGACCCTGTCTGCATTCCTTATCTCAGCCCCATTGGAGCCTGACCAATCGGGATGCTAGTTGCTTGTTGCATCAAGCCAACCTTGCCAGAGTGAACAGATGAGGAGAAGGAGAAAAAAATGATGTGAAAAGTAAGCTCCTTGTAGAGAGAACAATTGATCCTCTGAGATTTCCTATTTAGTTTTCTGAAATAAATAGCCGTTGTCAATTGAGAATAACTATGGAGAAAGAGAGTCCAGAAGAGGCGAGAAAAAGGGAAGAGGGAGGGGTTGGTTCTGCAGGTTACCATTCAGCCGAAAAAGGAGAGAGGCTCAACCTAATAGGAAATGGCTGTGTTGTCTCCCATCTCATTTGAAATGTGGCGCACTAGGACAGGTTTTAAAGTTGCATGCCATCTCCGTAAAGAGAAACCTCTTAACAGCTCTGTGCTTTTCTCTCCCCACTCTGACCCAACCAATCCCAGGGAGAATAAATAAATGAATAAAATGTGGCGTGATTTCAGCAGAAAAATATTGAGGTTTAGGGAGAGAGAGAGAGGAGGAAGCCAGTGACAAATTGCAAATGCTTCCTTGCAGTGTGAGTGACAGGCCATCTTTATTCCACATCTGCAGGCAACGCCTCAGTGGGTGTTATTAATTGAAATGCGATTGCAGGGGAGTGTGGGAACAGCTCTCATATCTAATCCATATCAAACCAATTAATAAAAAACGTCCCTCTCCTCTCCTCCCCGCACAATTGATACATCCAATGGCAACCATGAATTAAAAAAGAGAAATTGGAAGTGCTATTTTGAATAAAAAAAACAGCATTGAGATAGATTAATTTGCGCCCATTATTCAGCCTGGGAGGTTTGGGAAGTCTTTGGTTTGTATGTAAAAGTGTTTCTTTATGAGTCAGTGAGTTATAATAACTGGCGGCCCACGCCGTTGGCTAGATTCTTAACTCAGACCCCCAGAAATAAGATGGCTGTGAAACAATGAGATGTGAGTTAATTAAACCTCTTTAACCAGTGGTCCCAACTGGGAGGCCTGGTGTGGACAGCCTGTCTCCCAGGTCAGGGGCCCTCCTGCAGGTCATGACTACTAGCCTACCCTGGTGGTGTGGAGGGCAAGCCATCCACACATTCCACACAGGCCATCCACACATTCCACACAGGCCATCCACACATTCATAATACAATGTCGCTGAATAGAGCTTGCAGCAATCTTTTTGTTTGTTTTGTTGTCAATCATTTGGCTGCTGACGATTTGAGTAAATATGCTGTGGTTGCTCTACTTGAAATTGGGTCCCCGGAGAAGTTTGAGAAAACACTTTAAACAAATACTATCATTCTCCCTGCAGTCTCCTAACTTGGTTTGATCCCTAAATTGGGTTTAACTGCACTCCTGCCGTATGCTATTCAATGTTGGCATTCATCTAAAATTCTATCAATAATTTGATATGGTAGTCTTCAAACACATTGTGTTTGTTTTTTAATAGATTACAACAGGAACATGAAGGGCCGTTTTGTTTATCAAAAAGAAGGCAGTTCTTCATTGCTTGCGCTCTTCTCTCACTGCTGTATCACTGGCATCCCTCTATAATGATCACTGTCCTGTAAACAACCCTGGATTTACAGTGTCCTCTGTAATTATTGGGACAATAATTCTTCTTTTGGCTCTATACTTCAAAAGTTTGGATTTGAAATCAAACAATGACCATGGGGTTAAAGTGCAGGGTATTTTCATCCATATCATGTGAACCGTTTAAAAATTACAGCACTTTTTGCAAAAGTATTGGGACAAATTCACTTAAAGTATATTTGAATCTAAGTAGTAAAAGGTAAAGTTTTTTTGAATATTCATAGCATGCAATGACTACATCAACCTTATGACTCTACACATTTGTTGGATGCATTTGCTGTTTGTTTTGGTTGTGTTTCAGATTATTTTGTTACGAATATAAATAATTAGTAAATACTGTATTGTATCATTTTGGAGTCACTTTACTGTAAATAAGAAGACAACATGTTTCTAAACACTTCTACGTGAATGTGGATGCTACCATGATTACAGATAATCCTGAATGAATTGTGAATAATGATGAGTGAGAAAGTTACAGATATCATACTCCCCCCCCCCCCCCCCCCCCCAAATGCTAACCTCCCCTGTTATTGTAATGGTAAGTACTTCATGGGGGTATGACATTTGTGCATCTGTAACTTTCTCACTCATCATTATTCACAATTCATTCAGGATTATCTGTAATCATGGTAGCATCCACATTCATGTGAAGTGTTTAGAAACATATTCTACTCTTAGTTACAGTGGCAATTTTAGTATGTACATCTTGGTGGGGCAAACACCATGAATCATGCCACCAAAGCCACAACACAACACTAAACAATACATTTATAGCAGTATAACGGTGACAAACCATGCCCACATACTGTTAGGGCTGTCCCGACAGCGGAGCTTTCCTTTCAGCACCATGGAGTGAATCCTTACCATCGCTACACCTGGCTATCAGCGGGCCTCGTCTGGCAGTGAAACAGTTCATTCAGCCTCATTTACTGACTTTTTAAAACCATAGCTGATATGGCTGACTTGCTTAAACAAATGTGGTTTGTAGTCGATAAGAACCTCATTGTCCTTCAATAATAACGAACTCCAATATGAGTTTGGACTTTTGGACCATATACAAATATTATAACATTTATGTTCAGTAAATTCATGTTTCTTCTTTTTTTTTCTTTTCTTTTACCCCACAATTTCGATCTTGTCTCATCGTTTTGGAGGCAAAGGTGGAGTCATGCATCCTCCAAAACATGACCCGACTAACAGTACTCCTTAACACCCGCCTGCTTAACCCGGAAGCCAGCCGCACCAATGTGTCAGAGGAAACACCGTTCAACTGGCAACCGGGGTCACCCTGCAGGCACCTGGCCCGCCACAAGGAGTCGCTAGGGCACGATGAGCCTAGTAAAGCCCCCCCCCGGCCAAACCCTCCCCTAACCTGGACGACGCTGGGCCAATTGTGCGCCGTTGTCACGGATCCCGCCGGAACTGTGTCATTATGCACACCTGGTCCCATTTCCTCATTGATTAGTAATTGTATAAGTGTGCCCTTTGGTTCACCATTGGGCGGTCGATTATTGTTCCAATGTCCGTTGGTTGTGTGAGTACCTGTGCTGTGTTGTTTTGGATGATTACAGGTCTTGTCCCATGTGGTATCATTGTGTGAGTGTATGTTACGGGTCTTGCCCCGGTGTATTTATTCGAGGTACTCCTCGCTCTTTTGTTTGGGTTTCAACCCTGTGTTTTGGATGTGTTTGTTTGGTCTTCGTCCCCGTGCCTTTACATGGCGCTCTGTAATTTGGGTAAATAAAAAACCCTATTACGCATTCCTGCGCCAGTCTCCAGATTCCATTATACCAACGTGACAGCCGTCCTATGGGACTCCCGGCCACAGCCCAGGAATGAACCCAGGTCTGTAGTAATGCCCCTAACACTGCAATGCAGTGCCTTAGACCACTGTGCCACTCGGGAGGTCCATACTGTTTGTTCTTGTATCATTAACACTTAGCTCTAAGTATAAGCAAGTGCAAGCAAACAAGCTGCGACGAGGTAGGTCGATTCGTTCAGCACTTTCAAAATGGACACCGACAGAAATTCAGATGGATTCAGACAAAGAGAGACGCGGTTAGCCTACCATCTGACGTATTTTATTAGGCCTATGTGGTCTAAAAAGGAAGAAAAATACAATCACGGAGATCCTCTTTTATAGATAACATACTGACGCACAGACAGCGCATTGCACAAACAAAATAACTCTGCAACATCAACTGGAATTACATGGGTCAATTACTGAACTTTTTGTTGAAAACAAATATTTGAATGGGAAGAGACTGTCACTGCCAAACGTGGTTACAGACCCAACAACATTATATAGTATCCCCTCCTCATGGTTACAGACCCAACAACATTATATAGTATCCCTCCTCATGGTTACAGACCCAACAACATTATATAGTATCCCTTCCTCATGGTTACAGACCCAACAACATTATATAGTATCCCTCCTCATGGTTACAGACCCAACAACATTATATAGTATCCCTCCTCATGGTTACAGACCCAACAACATTATATAGTATCCCCTCCTCATGGTTACAGACCCAACAACATTATATAGTATCCCCTCTTCATGGTTACAGACCCAACAACATTATATAGTATCCCCTCCTCATGGTTACAGACCCAACAACATTATATAGTATCCCTCCTCATGATTACAGACCCAACAACATTATATAGTATCCCCTCCTCATGGTTACAGACCCAACAACATTATATAGTATCCCTCCTCATGGTTACAGACCCAACAACATTATATAGTATCCCCTCCTCATGGTTACAGACCCAACAACATTATATAGTATCCCTCCTCATGGTTACAGACCCAACAACATTATATAGTATCCCCTCCTCATGGTTACAGACCCAACAACATTATATAGTATCCCCTCCTCATGGTTACAGACCCAACAACATTATATAGTATCCCTCCTCATGGTTACAGACCCAACAACATTATATAGTATCCCCTCCTCATGGTTACAGACCCAACAACATTATATAGTATCCCCTCTTCATGGTTACAGACCCAACAACATTATATAGTATCCCCTCCTCATGGTTACAGACCCAACAACATTATATAGTATCCCCTCCTCATGGTTACAGACCCAACAACATTATATAGTATCCCCTCCTCATGGTTACAGACCCAACAACATTATATAGTATCCCTCCTCATGGTTACAGACCCAACAACATTATATAGTATCCCCTCCTCATGGTTACAGACCCAACAACATTATATAGTATCCCCTCCTCATGGTTACAGACCCAACAACATTATATAGTATCCCTCCTCATGGTTACAGACCCAACAACATTATATAGTATCCCTCCTCATGGTTACAGACCCAACAACATTATATAGTATCCCTCCTCATGGTTACAGACCCAACAACATTATATAGTATCCCTCGTCATGGTTACAGACCCAA
This sequence comes from Salmo trutta, assembly GCF_901001165.1. Taxonomy (NCBI): domain Eukaryota; kingdom Metazoa; phylum Chordata; class Actinopteri; order Salmoniformes; family Salmonidae; genus Salmo; species Salmo trutta. Next base: position 23,513,265 of record NC_042984.1, on the reverse strand, counting down.
CAACATTATATAGTATCCCCTCCTCATGGTTACAGACCCAACAACATTATATAGTATCCCTCCTCATGGTTACAGACCCAACAACATTATATAGTATCCCCTCCTCATGGTTACAGACCCAACAACATTATATAGTATCCCCTCCTCATGGTTACAGACCCAACAACATTATATAGTATCCCTCCTCATGGTTACAGACCCAACAACATTATATAGTATCCCTCCTCATGGTTACAGACCCAACAACATTATATAGTATCGCCTCCTCGTGAAGAAAAGCAGATGATCTAATTTATGCAGCAGCATACAAGACATTTTTGAACTCACCGTTTTTGTGCTGTGCTCACTTGAACAGGAAGGTGGCATGGCAGTCTGGACAAAATGTGTTATCAAAGGTGCTTTCACGACTACTGGGAACTCTGAAAAAAACAAGGTTGAATCATGATGTGATCTTCAGGTCGGAGCTCTAGAAAGAGACCAGAGTTCACTGCTTGGAATTCTGAGTTGGATGACCGTTCAAAACGTATTTTCCCAGCCAGAACTAGTTCTTTTCAGAGTTCCCAGTTGTCTTGAACATGGTAGAATTCATGCTGGTTTGACAGCATGGCCAATGCATTCAACCTTTTCTGGCCCATGGTGTTGTGAGTGTTTATCCTTTTAAGCTTGGAAAAGAGCCAAAAGAAGAATGACGAAGGGCACTATTATCTTCGTACCCCACCAAGACTCACTTTAATATCAGTTTGGTTTTAGACATGATAAGTCAGAGTGCTGGCCAGCTCTCTCCAGTTCAGAGAAGACAACCTGTACTGCTGATGGACTTGGAGGTAGAAGGCTGAGAGGAGATTGCATGTGAAAGGAGCAAGGAGCGAGAGAAGAGCAGTCTTAGAAATTGCAGTGATCAACCCAGCAGATGTCCTATCCAACGCGAAGGTGTATGGTGGAGCAACCAGCACAGTTGAGTTTATGCTTACAGAGGCGAGAAGGGAAAAGCTATCTCCTTTAGGCCGAGTGGCTCTGCTCTTTATTAAAAAGAAACTCATGTAGTGTCAGGGCGTCCAAGTATGAAATTCAATTCTCATCCCAAAACGGTGTTATTATTAAATCTGTGCTATCACACAAAGCAGACCAGGCTTGCTCAGCTGTACGGTACACAGTGTGGGATGGGGCGCAGGGCGGATGGGGCCTGAGGGGGAATTGGACAGGCATGAGCGAGGCCGCAGAGGCTTAAAACACCCAAAAGGTTACTCAGAATCTTATGCAATTTAGTATGGACTTGGTTGAGTTGTGTTGGGTTAGTGCCTCTACATAGACCAGTAGGCTGTCAATTGCACAGTGGCCATACAATTATGATACTCTAGTTCGTAGGATGTTTTGTTGATCATTACCCCAGTGGAAGACACCCTGTAAAGGGTCATTCTGATGGCACATTTTTAAGTGTTCATGTTTCACATCAGAGATTTAAACTGCGAGAAACACAACTTCCACATTTGGAGCCATGAATAGTATACTCCCAACAGTATGTACTGCTCATGTTAAGTGACCCTGTCTGTGCCTGTATAGAGAAAAGAAACAGCTTAGACTCTTCTGACAACTGTGCCCTTTCTGCACATGGGGAGAGGGTCATGGGAGGACACACCAAACAAGTGATGACAGGAACGTGGAAAAGACTCGCTGGTGTATTTATTATTCATTTTCTGGATCTGCTGATGTGGGTGGGTCAAGGCCAGAGCTCGTCAGCTTCAGACTGGCAGGCAGTACTGCTACTGTTACAGGCACGGCTACTGCAGCGTCTCCCACAAGCAGGCTGAGAGTCTGGAGAGGGAAGGCAGGGAGGGTGGCCCAAGTGGAGCAAACCGACCACCAGCATTGCAGACTCCTGTCCATGTCTGTCTGTTATGAGTTGGTGCTCAGTGAAATAAGAATACTAGTCATTTAATAGGATCTCTGTTACTCAGAATGCATCAACTGTCTTCTGAATTCTGCTGATATGGAAACACAGATTCAATGGAAACTCAGTGAAAGGAAAGACCATTGACATTGAAATTGCAGTAGAAATATGTTGACAAAGGTGGAGACAAGTATATTTTATTTCCTTAAGTTGCAATAATAATCCTCTTGACTCTGACCCTGTTGCTCCTGGTGGTTAACAGTGATGGTAAATGTCAGAGATGTGAACATTTCTTTCATAAGAACTCTGACCCAGCAAAAGCAGGTTAACCTTATCTCTCTTGTGTCAACATTACTCAGACAAGAGGCATTTTGGCAATCAGAGGCCAGAAGTTGGCAGTTGTAACGATTGTCGCAGAGAGGAGACCAAGGTGCAGCGTGGTAAGTGCTCATGATACATTTTATTATAACTCAAACAAACAAAACAAAACAACAAAAAGGAACCCTAACGTCACGTTCTGCAGGCTTACACTGAGCTGTACAAAAACAAGATCCCACAACCGAAAGTGGGCAAAGGGGCTGCCTAAGTATGATTCCCAATCAGAGACAACGATAGACAGCTGCCTCTGATTAGGAACCATACTAGGCTAAACACAAAGAAATAGAAAACATAGAATGCCCACCCCATGTCACACCCTGACCCAACCAAACAGAGAAAAACATCTCTCTCAGGGCGTGACAGCAGTAATAAAAATAGTACACACATACGGTAGCTGTCCTTATGACAAATAAAGAAATTACAAAGAGATGTGAATACATGAAATGATAATATGCATTTATGTTCACGTGGCCGTCTATATGTACAGTAGAGGTCATGGTAAAAAACTGTTGCCACCAAGTGTTTTTGTGCTGCTAAGAAAGCTCTGTCATTTGACTGCTCCTCATTGTCACGTCCTGGCCAGTATAAGGGTTAATTGGTATTGTAGTTTGGTCAGGACGTGGCAGAGGGTATTTGTTTTATGTGGTCCGGGGTGGTGTTTTGGTAAAAGGGTGTTTGATTAGTATTTCCGGGTTTTTGGTTTATGGTCTATGTTTATGTATTTCTGTGTGTAGTCTAGTAAGTGTGTTTCTATGTAGAGTTAATTGGGGTGGACTTCCAATTGAAGGCAGCTGTGTGGTGTTGCCTTTGATTGGAAGTCCTATATTAGTTGGGTGTGTTTGTCTGTGTGGTGTGGGAGATTGTTCTGAGTTTAGCCTTGTGCCTTGCTAGACTGTCTGTAGTTCGTTTTGTTGTTTTGGAGTGTTCGTTTTGATTTAATAAATGTTCAAAATGAACAACCGCATGCCTGCTGCGTTTTGGTCCTCCTTCACCGACGACAACCGTGACACTCATATGCTCAGCTATAACTGTCAAGGGTTACAGGTCATTGTAGGTACAGTGGAATGGAATGACATATGACACAGTTCCCCCAATGAAACCTAGAAATCTGCTGTCATCTCTTACCTTCCCTGAGCAGCTCCATCTGAGTCCTCTCTGCTCTGCTGTTCAAAGGTCTCAGACTAAACCTTTTTCAGCACATTAAGGGTGAAGATCACGTCCAGGGTACCTGGCTGCAGAGCGGAGCCCTGTTCATGCCATGCCTTAATTCTCCCACCCCGACTCCTCAAAATCATCTCCTCTTTCAGACGGTCTGGATTAATTCCAGATGAAGTGAGGAGTAGCGAGGGAGATTTCCCCAGTGGCGTTTTAAACACCACGTGGCCTCAAAGAGTCTGATTAACGCAGCCCAAGGAAGGGGCTACAGGGAGGAAACTGGGGGGGGGGGGCGTTTAGAGGAGCACTCTGCTGGAACCTGGGCCTCTCTGAGTCAGAGGGGTGGGATTAATCGAGGCCCTCACTCCCCTCCTTGAGAATGTCATTATCTATCTCAGACCTCTGTGAGTAGTGGAAGATGGAGAGGAGGAGAGTGGTCCTATTTGGCTCAGCTGGTAGAGCATGGTGCTTGCTCTGCCAGAGTTGTGGGTTACATTCCCGGGGTCACCAATACGTAAAATGCATAACTATAAATTGCTTTGGCTAAAAGCGTCTGCTAAATGGCATATATTATATATTAGAGGACACCTCCCAGAGAAATCAGTTTTGCTAAAGCCTGCCGCATGCTTCCAGTCAAAACCAGTCCTGCATATACTATGATTATGGCATCCACAAATGAATACATACCATACGAAACGTAACAAATGATACTAAATGGAGTGTCTCGGATTTACATAAAGTATAATACGAAATGCTCTGACACCAGGTTGCTTTAAAGGGAGCATGCGAGGCACAGACAATTGCTTGTTATGCTGGCGCCTTAAGAAAGGGCCATTTGTATCGGCATTATCCTCTGACTGTGACAGACTTATTCTGTTGTGCATGAATGGCAGGGTAACTGATGGCCTCTATAGGCATAAAATGATACCCTTTCAGACGGAGTTATGTACAGTATATGTGATGAATGGATTAAACTAATGCTTTATGTCTCAGGAATGTTCCCCCACCTATTTCACATACTGTCTATCAAAGCAATGATTACCTGTTGCTTGCCTATTCACTGACCAAGGAGACGAGTTTCCCAATCATGATATGGTGATTTTACAATTTACAATTAGGCAGACCTTGTCAACACTGGCTCCTAGGAGAGTTGAGCGTTAGGAGTTGTGTGGAGAGATCCCAGCTCTGCCTGAAATGAGCAGATCCATCTGGAGGTAGGTGGTAGTGATGGGTTCTATAAGTCACCCAAGGCATCACTGTCTGCCACAACTGGGAGAGTTTATATGGGCAGAGGGTCCCAGAGAACAGGCACTCTGCATGTGGAAAACAAAGATTAGACGAGGCCTTGTTTATGTTGACAAATAATAGGAAACACATGGTAAAACAGTCTGTGTCCGAAATGGCACCCTATTCGGAGAAAGCCCTATAGTGTCTCAACGGTAAGGTCTGGTGTCCTCTGTGGGGTAAAGTCAGCTGCTGTGTGGTGTTGTGGAATCCAGCCTATGGTAAACCAGTGTACAGCCTCTAGCCTGCATGCTTCAGCCCCAGTAACAGGCTCTAGCCTCCAGTCTATGGTAAACCAGTGTACAGCCTCTAGCCTGCATGCTTCAGCCCCAGTAACAGGCTCTAGCCTCCAGCCTATGGTAAACCAGTGTACAGCCTCTAGCCTGCATGCTTCAGCCCCAGTAACAGGCTCTAGCCTCCAGCCTGAGGAAAACCAGTGTACAGCCTCTAGCCTGCATGCTTCAGCCCCAGTAACAGGCTCTAGCCTCCAGCCTGAGGAAACCCAGTGAGGAGTGTGGATGAGGGTAAGCCCTGGAACCTTGGCAGGCTGATGGGCCCACCATGATGGCTGGTATCACACATCCAGCCCCTGCCAGAGGCTCACCCCTCACCACCCAGGCATTAGACTGAATCCCAGCTCAGAGCTCAGAGATGTACTCCCTCTCTGATGGTTATAGGGAGGTCTCAAGCTTGGATGGGAGAGTCAAGAGTGTGATGGGGAAGGAAGGAATTTGTTATGTGGTATTGTAATGGTGTGGTTGTATTTATGGTACAGTATGCACTGAAGAGCAGTATTGAGTGGGAGAAAATGTATTCATGTAACACCTTAACATTTGCATGGGAAAATGGCGAGAATTTAAACCTTGCACATTTATGAATACCTTTGACATGTGTGTGCTCATAAATGTGTGTGTATTGCATAACCAGTCCTGTGCATGGAGGTGAATCATTTAATTCCCACTGTTTCGACCTCTATGTTGCTGTTAAACCCACATGCCAACCAGGGGCCAACAGAGAGTGAATTGTGCCTCGGCCTTCAAGCGAGAGTGCACTGGTCTCCTCAGACTCCAGGAAAGTGCCAGAATGTCTTTTCAGCCTGAGTGACTGTGATGCTCTGTGTCAACGCACCTGAACACCCACCGCCCTCAGTATGCTGACAGAGGAAGAGTGATGTAGTGTCCTCTTCTATGAAAATACCAGCATCACTGGACATAAAAAGCTTCTTCCTTTCTTCCGCAAATAATATCCCAATTTTTATTTGGTTTAATGCACGTGTCAAACTCATTCCATGGAGGGCCGAGTGTCTGTGGGTTTTCACTACTTGATTGATGCATTAAGGTCACTAATTAGTAAGGAACTCTCCTCACCTGGTTGTATAGGGCTTAATTGAAAGGAAAAAGCAAAAACCGCCAGACACTCCATGGAATGAGCTTAAATATTTTATTGGTTTAAGTATCAATTTAAACTTAAATGAGCATGAAGTAAACAATGGTTTAACCACACAGATATATAGACAGGAAAGATTCCTATCCTTGCTGTACTCCACTTCCTATGGTTTCCTAGCTTGTGCTCCATATAACCAGTGAAAGTGCCATGACCGCCAAGTCTTCTCTGGCAGATTGAGCTGAGCCTCTTCATGTTTCTCAAACTATGGTCACTGAGGGGGAAACAGCAAAATGTAAATCCCAGCATCTTTTTCACCATTAAGGGATTTGTCTGCAGACGTTTCTGCAGATGCAGTGATTTTCTCCCCCATGTATTGTTTCCTCTTTTCTTCCCTTAAATCCCACGTTTAGTCCAGGCTTCTCGCCGCTGATGCATGTAGCGTTTACAGTTGGCTTATCCTAAGAAAGGACTCAGTGAATTCCCTTTCCTAATAGGCTTACAGGCGCAGCATGTTACACTCTGACCAATTCATAGGCTACAGTAGGAACGATCACAATCATAATCCCTTCAGACAGGCAGCACAGCAGCACTGAGGAACAATGCTCTAATTTACACTAGATGCTTTCTCAACATGGGAAAGGCCAGCATGCATTGTGTAAGAGAGGAATAAACTGATCTGTTTTACAAATTGTAAAAGTAACTGCCAAAACAAAAGGAAACACGTGAGTAAATGAGGGATACAAAGTACACTGAACAAAACTATAAACGCTAAATGCAATAATTTCTAAGATTTTACTGAGTTACAGTTCATTTAAGGAAATCAGTCAATTTAAATATTTCATTGGTCCCAATCTATGGATTTCACATGAATGGGAATACAGATATGCATCAGTTGGTCACAGATACCTTAAAATAAAAGTTAGGGGTGTGGATCAGAAAACCAGTCAGTATCTGGTGTGACCACCATTTGCCTCATGCAGCGCGACATATCTCCTTTGCATAGAGTTGATCAGGCTGTTGATTGTGGCCTGTGGAATGTTGTCCCAGTCCTCTGTGCGAAGTTGCTGGATATTGGCAAGGACTGGAACACGCTGTCGAACACGCCGATTCAGACATTCTCCCAAACATTCTCAATGGGTGACATGTCTGATAATTCTGCAGGCCATAACAGAACTGGGATATTTTTAGCTTCCAGGAATTGTGTACAGATCCTTGTGACATGGGGACATGCATTATCATGGTGAAACAATGGCACGACAATGGGTCTCAGGATCTCGTCAGGTATCTGTGCATTCAAATTGCCATCGATAAAATGCAATTGTGTTCATTGTCCGTAGCTTATGCCTGCCCATACCATAACCCCACCACCACAGGGCACTCTGATCACAACATTGACATCAGCAAACCGGTCGCCCACACAACACCATACACACTGTCTGCCATGTGCCCACTACAGTTTCTCCAGTGTGCCAGTGGCCATCAAAGGTGAGCATTTTCCCAGTGAAGTCGGTTATGACGCAGAACTACAGTCAGGTCGAGACCCTGATGAAGACAACAAGGATGCAGATGAGCTTCCCTGAGACGGTTTCTGACAGTTTGTGCAGAAATTCTTAGGTTGTGCTAACCCACCGTTTCATCAGCTGTCCGGGTGGCTGGTCTCAGACGATCCCGCAGGTGGAGAAGTCGGATGTGGAGGTCCTGGGGTGGTCTGCGGTTGTGAGAGAAATTAACATTCAAATATCTGGCGACAGCTCTGGTGGACATTCCTGCAGTCAGCATGCCAATTGCATGCTCCCTCAAAACTTGAGGCATCTGTGGCATTGTGTTGTGTGACACCTGCACATTTTAGAGTGGCCTTTTATTGTCTCCATCACAAGGTGGACATGTGTAATGATCATGCTGTTTAATCAGCTTCTTGATATGCCACACCTGTCAGGTGGATGGATTATCTTGGTAAAGGAGAAATGCTCACTAACAGGGATGTAAACAAATGTGTGCACAAAATTTGAGTGCATTATGGAACATTTCTGGGAAAATTTAAATCAGCTCATGAAACATGGGACCAACACTGTACATGTTGCATTTATATTTTTGTTCAGTCTATACTGAAAGCAGGTTCTTCCACACAGGTGTGGTTCCTGAGTTAATTAAGCAATTAAAACATCCCATAATGCTCAGGGTTATGTATAAAATGACCAGTTGCTCATTATTTTGGCTACCATGGCTTGAAGAGATCTCAGTGACTTTGAAAGAGGGGTCTCAAAGGAGCATGGGGGTTTAAAGTGTGTGTGTGTGTGTGTGTGTGTGTGTGTGTGTGTGTGTGTGTGTGTGTGTGTGTGTGTCAGTCACACCAATTGAACACTTATAGGAGATTCTGGAGCGACGCCTGAGACAGCGTTTCCACCATCAACAAAATATCAAATGATGGAATTTCTTGCAGAAGAATGGTGTCGCATCCCTCCAATAGAGTTCCAGGCACTTGTAGAATCTATGCCAAGGCACATTGAAGCTGGCAGCTTGTGGTGGCCCAACGCCCTATTAAGACACATTATGTTGGTGTTTCTTTTATTTTGGCAGTTACTTGTATGTGAGAAAAATAAATGATTTGTGAATATAACGATATGAGACATATATCTTACTTTGTTTATTGATCCTGAGGGTCTTTGCTCTCTCTCTCTCTCTCTCTCTCTCTCTCTCTCTCTCTCTCTCTCCCTCCTACCCTCCCTCCCTCCCGGCTGTATCTGCCTGTGAGAAAGTTGCAGATGCTGAACTCAAAGTGAGAGCTGACCTTTCTCCGACCCCAGCACCACATCAACTACGTACCAATTGGACTGTGCGGCTGTCCACACGCAAGCCTGCCTAGTCAAACATACCAGCTGCGTCGCCAAAACAAGCTCTCACATTATTAGACTCTTCAAAATGAGAAGCACTCGCACCAGTGGACTGCTGGGAGCATGGGCACAATTGTTTTGCTTACCGAGACAGAAATCCCCAAAACTATTCAGCTCGATCAAGTTGTGATCTTCCATATGTTAACCTCCCCTTACAGAACTGGACTGAAAGCTGTAATTTATCAAAAGTGATAACCAGGTTTCCGGGTCAGTCCCAAATAGCATTATTGAAATACAGCAAGAAAGCACTGAAGTCTCTATTCTGAGCTTCATATTTGGGTTGCTCTACTAAGCTTATAATACCTCTGGGAGATAGAGTCTGTCTGCTTTCGCTATCTACAGGAATTTAATGTATTCTGATGAAATGTTCGTATAGTCCGGACTGCCAGTGAATGAACAAACACAACAAACACATTCAGCGGACTAGGATTTGCCTGCTGTGGCACTAAAAACATCTGGGGTAATATTAATAATACAGCGTTCTCTTTTCCATGCTGGTCCCTTGCCGCTCCGCAGATCCTGATGGAAATGGGGAGTGACTCAGGGACAGTCCGTGTGTCTCTTCCTGTCAATCACAGAAACATTAGCAGGCTGTGGGTCATACAGATGTGCAGGGGGAATGTCAGCTGTGGCAGAATACCATCCCCCCCATGCCTTGATGCCACACGCAGCCTACCTCTAGAGAATGTTGTGGAGCAAGTCACAACACCCAGACCATCCTGGATATTGGAAAGGCTGTGTGTGTTTCTGCATATGTTTAGATAAGAGCATGTTGATACAATGTTGTAACTAGAGTCATTACAGTTGTATAGAGCAACCGTATTAAGCGTTACCCCTGCTTCTTTCCCATCTCCCACAAACCACCAACCATCTCTCTAGTAATGATACAGAACCTGTCCCTCAGAGAGACAGACAGAAATCTATAGCCTTGTTCTGCTACAGCGGAGGAGGTGCACTGTTTGTCTTGGTGTTTTGATTTGTTCTTACTCCCCTCCACCGGCGTGCTCTGCTCTTCTGTTCTGTTCTGTTCTGTTCTGTTGTGCTGTGCTGTGCTCTGCGCTGCTCTGTTCTGTTCTGTTCTGCTCTGCTCTGCTCTGCTCTGCTCTGCTCTGCTCTGCTCTGTTCTGCTCTGTTCTGCGTACAGCCCCATCCTACCGTAGCACAGCTGGGGAACCTGGGAGTATAGCTATGCTATCTCTAGCGCCAGCAGGCACAGCCAAGCCAGGAGAGACAGACAGGGACAGTGGAGCTGACTGCAGACCACCTGCAGGACCACAACACCACCCCACCCCACCCCACCCGCCAGGGTGACATGATCGACAGGTGAAGCTTTTATAAATGTTCTCCATATAATGAAGCTCACCATTGTGTGAACAGTGCACCTGAGGTGATATAAATTCCCTGTAATGTGGAATGCCAACGCGTTCTCTCAAAGTGACCAGCCCTCTGTGTCAATGTCTGTGGAACAAACACAGGGCCAAACAATGACACCATTTCCCACTTAGGAGTAGCAGGTCCCCTGAATTATGCAGGTAAGGACCAATTTGCTACAGTCTCTCCTCTACTTCTCAGACTGTGTGTGTATTTTGAACCAGGGCTACACAACCTGAGAATATACAGTTACATTAGTATATGATGAGGATTTTGATGATCTGATTTGCTCATTTGTGTCTGTACTCTATGTGTGTGTATAAGAGTGCATCATACTGGCAAATCTCCTGTGTGTCAGTGCATCAGGCCTATGATCTAATGGCTGGGCCAGCCCTGCATGGTGTGAGCACGGCTGGGGTGCATTGCCCCCCTCTGAGGCAGGACACCATGAATCATGTCACTGTGGATCTGTTGTAAAAAGAGGAGCCCTGTGCTCTACTCGAACAGACAGCCAGAACCTGCGCCAGCAGCACTAAATCACAGTGGTCATCACTTCTGTTTCATATGCGGAGCATGACAGACACAGACTTATGGAGGTTGCGCTGGCTGGTGTACTAAAGAGAGTAACAGGTGGGAGGGGCCAGGCAAGGCAGTCAACATGGCACACATGGTTGCACAACTAGAGAGTTTCTATGCCAGGGGTACCCACTGGGTAGGGGTTGGATTGCTACAATGCCAGAGGGGTTATTGGTATGTACTAAGCTTGTATTGATGTGTAGTAGCATTTTTCCTGACTGTGCACCTTGTCAAGTCTTTTTTTTCCGATTGTGCTTTTTCTAACAGCTAGTTCTAATGCTAGACTGTAATTGGCAGAGGATGCATCCCTGTGAACATCTGTGTCGTCAGCAAATATTGAGAATGCGGAGGTGTATGGATGTTTCTGTGTACATACACACCTCACAGCGTGTCATAATTCATAGCATCCCTTGATACATCCCGCAGTACTTATAAGTATTGTGATGTGCATTTTTGATCTGATCTGAGGCAAGACCGTAGCCTTCCTGATAGAAACTAAAAATATAAAGTCAAAGAGTGGCTTGGCTCCGTTGGTATTATCAGCACACTCCGAGTACAAGACTGCCATCTATCGTTGTCAGAGGGTACCTCAAGCCCTTCACGGCAAAAACACAGGTACTTGTACAAGATTTATTAATACAGGTTTTACTGTACACGTGTAGTAAATGTGTTACTGAGGAACAGATATTTTATTCAGTGTATGTTAGTAAGAGTATGTGGGTCCTATATTTGAGGCTCTACAGTAATGAGCAGTTCAACCTGCTGTATACATGTTGAGAAAAAACGTACTGTTAGCTTAGAACGTTTTCTTCTCTCCAATATGTTTTCTTACCACCCACTGAGGAGAAACTGTGTTAAACATGGTACCATAGCAACCACCTGTTAGCAATGTGGGAAAAGTGTGTCCATCACCACCAAACCATCAACAGCTACCTACATGTATATGTACAGTATAATAAGCTGTCAGGATGATAAGCCACTGAAGGAAGCAGATAACAGGGCTTACTAAAGAGTATACATAGACCAGGGGCAGATAACGAGCAGTTGGATTTATAGAATATAGTGCGTTTCACAGTATGCTTGGCCAATAGGAGAGCTGGACTAGGTGGTGGGCTACCAATCAAGACATCATCAGTGCCGTTTCTAGGCAGAACTCCATGTCATTATCTAGTTTGATTTGACAGGCTGTTGACACACATTCCTCTGCAACACTGATGATTTCGAACAACCACTTGTTTTCAAGGTAAATATGCAGCAGAATGAACATTGATGGAATAATACATGGTCTATTGTGTCAGGTGCTTGTTACTGAAGAGCATCGCAAGTTAATGATGAATAATGAACAACAACAAATATTACTTTTATCAACAGTGATCATTTTCATCGTAGCCACATGGCCAGAGGAGCGGGAAGGAAGTGCCGTGGGCCAGAGCGAGACTCTTTGGTAGAACTAAATATGGGCTCCCGCTGCTGGAACAGGAACTCTCACGATAAAGGAAGAAATCCACAATAATGAAGCACTAAGCCACTTCGCAGGGACCATTATGGGGGAAAGAAAGGGAGGAAAAAGGAAATGCGTCCCAAAGTAAAAAGATGAGCGATAAAAGGAAGACGGTGGTGTAATCCTAATTCCTATAGAAGGATTCAATTGTGCGCTCGCTCTTCAATTGATGTAGTCCTCAAACGATAGGGTTAAGCAGGCCAACCTCTCCACTCCCCTCCGGCCTAATGGCATTACAGAGATGTGGAACTCTTTTATCCGGAGGTGTAATGTCATAAGGGAGAAGTCTTTAGCTGTATATAGGCTTGTCAGGGACCAGGCCATTCTTCTGTCTAATCAGATGGAGGAGGTGATAAAAACGGTACATGCTCTGAGCTGATTTCCCCTGGGGACGACTGGACAAGAGGACACACTCGCAGGCGTACGCAGACAGAGACTATCAGACCAGGCACACTGGCAGTCAATATGATACAGAGGAGGTTGATATTAATAACCACGACAAGAGTGGGTTGATAATCACAATAATGGCGATACTATAAGGGCAACAGTTTATGTGGGCTTGATTAGTCATCACATACTATACACAGTCAGCCTACACTTTCCAGATCAAAATGGTTCCTCAAGGAACCCCCCTGAAAATGGTATTCGAGGAACCCCTGTCTGAAGATTCAAACCGGAAACTGTTTGTGAGGGGAAGGGTTTAACTTTGAACCTTTTTAATAATAATATTGTAGAGGTGGCAGCCTATCAGATTGGTGGCATTGCTTTCAGAAAGTTGTTTTTGGCCTTCCGTTATCATGCATTCCTGTTCATCATGTTAAGTTCGTACACTGCAAATTTAATTTACCTTGAATATTTATGCATATTACATATTCTAATATAATTTTAACATTGCTGATTACATATAGTAATAAAATGGTAACTCTGTCACGTCCTGACCAGTACAGGGGTTATTTGTTATTGTAGTTTGGTCAGGACATGGCAGGGGGTATTTGGTTTATGTGGTTCGGGGTGTGTGTCTATGTAGAGGGGTGTTTGATTTATGTATTCCGGGGTTTTTGGGCACTGTTCTATGTTAGTGTATTTCTATGTTCTGTCTAGTCTAGTCTATTTCTATGTTTAGTTTATTGGGGTTGGACCTTCAATTGGAAGCAGCTGATTATTGTTGCTTCTGATTGAAGGTCCTATAAGTAGGAGTTTGTTTTCATGGGGGTTTTTTTGTGGGAGATTGTGCTGTGTATAGCTTTGTGCCTTACCGGCCTGTTATTCGTCGTTGTGTTTTGTATACGTGTTTGTTTTGGGTTTTTCCTTCTTTTTCCTTAATAAAGAAGATGAGTGTACATATTCCCGCTGCGTTTTGGTCTCAATCCTATGACTACCGTGACAAACTCTTCCAACTTTGGGATTTGCACAGTCTCTTGAGGAACTTATACACCTCTGTTAGCCTCAGTGAAGCTTTTTCTTGCGCTGTACCCAATGATCTATGAAAACTTGCTTGGTAGGTTGATGTCCTCATTGTGGTTTTACAGATGTGTTTAATACGTTTTATAAACACTTTATTTGAATATTTATGAAATGCATATTGCTATATTTGGTAGCACGATCCGTGGAACGGATGTGGTTGGGTCTAGGTCTACATAAGGGTGCTAATTTTAAAAAACTCTGAAGGCCTTGAGTCTGATACGTAAAGCTTATTAAAGAGCAGTGATACTATCACTGTATCCAAGGACGTCAGAGGACAAAAATCAGTTAACCACCTAACCGAGGAACTCAATTTAACCTTGCGCAATACCCTAGATGCAGTTGCACCCCTAAAAAAATTAAAAACATCTGTCATAAGAAACTAGCTCCCTGGTATACAGAAAATACACGAGCTCTGAAGCAAGCTTCCAGAAAATTGGAACGGAAATGGCGCCACACCAAACTGGAAGTCTTCCGACTAGCTTGGAAAGACAGTACCGTGCAGTATCGAAGAGCCCTCACTGCTGCTCGATCATCCTATTTTTCCAACTTAATTGAGGAAAATAAGAACAATCCGAAATTTATTTTTGATACTGTCGCAAAGCTAACTAAAAAGTAGCATTCGCAAATGGAGGATGGCTTTCACTTCAGCAGTAATACATTTATGAACTTCTTTGAGGAAAAGATCATGATCATTAGAAAGCAAATTACGGACTCCTCTTTAAATCTGGGTTTTCCTCCAAAGCTCCATTGTCCTGAGTCTGCACAACTCTGCCAGGACCTTGGCTCAAGGGAGATACTAAAGTGTTTTAGTACTATATCTCTTGACACGATGAAAAAAATCATGGCCTCCAAACCCTCAAGCTGCATACTGGACCCTATTCCAACTAAACTACTGAAAGAGCTGCTTCCTGTGCTTGGCCCTCCTATGTTGAACATAATAAACGGCTCTCTATCCACCGGATGTGTACCAAGCTCACTAAAAGTGGCAGTAATAAAGCCTCTCTTGAAAAAGCCAAATCTTGACCCAGAAATTATAAAAAACTATCGGCCTATATCGAATCTTCCATTCCTCTCAAAAATTTTAGAAAAAGCTGTTGCACAGCAACTCACTGCCTTCCTGAAGACAAACAATGTATACGAAACGCTTCAGTCTGGTTTTAGACCCCATCATAGCACTGAGACTGCACTTGTGAAGGTGGTAAATGACCTTTTAATGACGTCAGACCGAGGCTCTGCATCTGTCCTCGTGCTCCTAGATCTTAGTGCCGCTTTTGATACCATCGATCACCACATTCTTTTGGAGAGATTGGAAACCCAAATTGGTCTACATGGACAAGTTCTGGCCTGGTTTAGATCTTATCTGTCGGAAAGATATCAGTTTGTCTCTGTGAATGGTTTGTCCTCTGACAAATCAATTGTAAATTTCGGTGTTCCTCAAGGTTCCGTTTTAGGACCACTATTGTTTTCACTATATATTTTACCTCTTGGGAATGTCATTCGAAAACATAATGTTAAATTTCACTGCTATGCGGACGACACACAGCTGTACATTTCAATGAAACATGGTGAAGCTCCAAAATTGCCCTCGCTAGAAGCCTGTGTTTCAGACATAAGGAAGTGGATGGCTGCAAACTTTCTACTTTTAAACTCGGACAAAACAGAGATGCTTGTTCTAGGTCCCAAGAAACAAAGAGATCTTCTGTTCAATCTGACAATTAATCTGGATGGTTGTACAGTCGTCTCAAATAAAACTGTGAAGGACCTCGGTGTTACTCTGGACCCTGATCTCTTTTTTGAAGAACATATCAAGACTGTTTCAAGGACAGCTTTTTTCCATCTACGTAACATTGCAAAAATCAGAAACTTTCTGTCCAAAAATGACGCAGAAAAATTAATCCATGCTTTTGTTACTTCTAGGCTGGACTACTGCAATGCTCTACTTTCCGGCTACCCGGATAAAGCACTAAACAAACTTCAGTTAGTGCTAAATACGGCTGCTAGAATCCTGACTTGAACCCAAAAATTTGATCATATTACTCCAGTGCTAGCCTCCCTACACTGGCTTCCTGTTAAGGCAAGGGCTGATTTCAAGGTTTTACTGCTAACCTACAAAGCATTACATGGGCTTGCTCCTACCTATCTTTCCGATTTGGTCCTGCCGTACATACCTACACGTACGCTACGGTCACAAGACGCAGGCCTCCTAATTGTCCCTAGAATTTCTAAGCAAACGGCTGGAGGTAGGGCTTTCTCCTATAGAGCTCCATTTCTATGGAATAGTCTGCCTACCCATGTGAGAGACGCAGACTCAGTCTCAACCTTTAAGTCTTTACTGAAGACTTATCTCTTCAGTAGGTCCTATGATTAAGTGTAGTCTGGCCCAGGAGTGTGAAGGTGAACGGAAAGGCTGGAGCAACGAACCGCCCTTGCTGTCTCTGCCTTGCCGGTTCCCCTCTTTCCACTGGGATTCTCTGCCTCTAACCCTATTACAGGGGCTGAGTCACTGACTGACTGGTGTTCTTCCATGCCGTCCATGGGAGGGGTGCGTCACTTGAGTGGGTTGAGTCACTGACGTGGTCTTCCTGTCTGGGTTGGCGCCCCCCCCTTGGGTTGTGCCATGGCGGAGATTTTTGTGGGCTATACTCGGCCTTGTCTTCGGACGGTAAGTTGGTGGTTGTAGACATCCCTCCAGTGGTGTGGGGGCTGTGCTTTGGCAAAGTGGGTGGGGTTATATCCTGCCTGTTTGGCCCTGTCTGGGGGTATCATCGGATGGGGCCACAGTGTCTTCTGATCCCTCCTGTCTCAGCCTCCAGTATTTATGCTGCAGTAGTTTATGTGCCGGGGGGCTGGGGTCAGTCTGTTTCATCTGGAGTATTCTCTTATCCGGTGTCCTGTGTGAATTTAAATATGCTCGCTCTAATTCTCTCTTTCTCTCTTTCTTTCTCTCGGAGGACCTGAGCCCTAGGACCATGCCTCGGGACTACCTGGCATGATGACTCCTTGCTGTCCCCAGTCCACCTGGCCATGCTGCTGCTCCAGTTTCAACTGTTCTGCCTGCGGCTACGGAACCCTGACCTGTTCACCGGACGTGCTTGTTGCACCCTCGACAACTACTATGATTATTATTATTTGACCATGCTGGTCATTTATGAACATTTTAACATCTTGACCATGTTCTGTTATAATATCCACCCGGCACAGCCAGAAGAGGACTGGCCACCCCTCATAGCCTGGTTCCTCTCTAGGTTTCTTCCTAGGTTTTTGGCCTTTCTAGGGAGTTTTTCCTAGGGAGTTTTTCCTAGGGAGTTTTTCCTAGCCTCCGTGCCTCTTTCACATGCATTGCTTGCTGTTTGGGGTTTTAGGCTGGGTTTCTGTACAGCACTTTGAGATTTCAGCTGATATACGAAGGGCTATATAAATAAATTTGATTTGATTTATCACAAGCAGTATGCGGGTTCCTTCTTCTTTCTCAGCCTCAGTGAAGCTACAAATCTGTCACTGTTCAACCTTAACATGTGACGACAATACTACAGAACAGATTAACAGAAATTACAATTACTGGCCCCAAAAATATATATCTTAAAGCCATGCCCTTACTAAGAATGCCTCCACTCAAGGGTTTTTCAAGCAACCTGTTGCTACATTGAACCATTCAAGGTTACTCCAAGAACCCCTCAAACTAACCAAAGGTGCAAATATTAACTATTGACTAGCAACGGTTCTTTGAAGATCTCCAGGGTTCCTCGAGTCACCACTAATTCAAAACGTGTATACTAAAAGTTGTTGAGTGCCCAGGTTAATATGGGGAGATGGGTTTACAGGTAAACTAATGTTTCAGAGAGGGTGCCTCCTGTTGTCCTCCAAAATAAGTGATGGGTGTGTATGAGAGAGCTGGTGTGTGTGAGAGAAGCAGAGCCACTGAGTGTGATTTTAATGAGTGTGTGCTGTGCCACAGTGCCAAGGCCTGCTGTGTGTGCTGTAATGCCAAAGGGCAGTCAGGGGAGGCAAGGCAACCACCCACCACGAAGAGAGTTAGAGGGGAGGGTGTATTGGAGAGGGAAGAACTGAAAGTAAAGTAAAAATAATAAGGAAAGTTCACTGCGTAGCATAGTGCCAAATCAATGATGAGAGGTTTTATTGTCACACTCCTCTACAGCAGTGGTTTCCATACTGTAGGGTGAGGTGTCTGCAGGAGGGGGGCAGAGGTTTCAAAGCAAAACTTCTATCCATTTTGCCATGTCTAATGTGTATTCATATGATATCTGAGTGACACAAAAATTACAACTATGGGCTACATAAAAAAGCGTTAGCTGACATGGGCTAGTTGATCTGGGCATTTCTGACAAGTTGTAAATATCTCTCTATGGTCTGCAATGACCGACATGACAAGAGGAACTGATGATGCACTACCCAATTTAGAAATGACGCCTTGTGCATTCTACCATTACAACTTTCAAGAGTACGTTTAAAGCTGGACAACTGATTGGCTCAAATGCATTAAGAAGGAAAGAAATTCCACATTCCAGGTGACGACCTCATGAAGCTGGTTGAGAGAATGCCAAGAGTGTGCAAAGCTGTCATCAAGGCAAAGGGTGACTACTTTGAAGAATCTCAAATATAAATATATTTTGATTTGTTTAACACTTTTTTGGTTACTACGATTCCATATGTGTTATTTTATAGTTTTGATGTCTTCACTATTATTCTACAATGTAGAAAATAGTACAAATAAAGAAAAACTTTTGAATGAGTAGGTGTTTTAAAGGAACTCAGTCCAGCTTTAAGCTTAATGTTGAAAGTTGTAATGGTAGAATGCACAAGGTGTCATTTCTAAGTTGGGTAGTGCATCATCAGTTCCTCTTGTCATGTCGGTCATTGCAGACCTTAGAGAGATATTTATAACTTGTCAGAAACGTCCAGATCAGCCAGCCCGAGTCAGCTAATGTTTTTTTATGTAGCCCATTGATATTGTTGTAATTTTTGTGTCACTCTACCCTTGGTGATGAGAAACTGCTAATTCCAACCAGTGTATCAGCATTCTCCCCAACCACTGCCTTTCTTCCTTAGCAATCCCTGATCCAGGCTGGGCGAGAAGAGGCGGACTAACCAGGTCTTATTCAATTAGAATAAGACTGGTTCCGCTCTGCATTAACCACTGGGGCTAAGATGGGAGTGGATTGAATTAGTCGTGAAGCGGCTGTGAAGCTGGTAGCAGGGATTGTGTGGAGCTGTTATGTAGAGCAGGACATGCTGGAGCAGAATAGAGGCTGTCAGACAGAGGCACGCTCTAATTAAGGACCATTGTCAGAGTACTGCTCTCCTAGTGAGCTGGCTTATGTCGGAGCCTGGGAGGAGGGAGAACCACTGTTTGGAGACTACAGAGAGATGTTAGTCTACACCGCAGCAAGGGAGGGGTAGAGTGGGTTGGTAGTAGAAACAGTTGGTGGTCCATGTTCAGTCCATAACATTTACCAGGCTTGTGTAAAGTAATTGTCCTGTACTTTGAGCCTTACATACCGTATCTTCATGTGCCATTATTTCCCCCTTCAGGTGCGAGGATCTCTGCTGCATGAGATGCTAAATGGGTTTTAAATGTAGGTAGAGAGGAGGTAAAGCCAGCGGCGTATGAAGAATAATAGGAGGTGTACAGTAGACCTGTGAATGCAAGCAGAGACTGCAGAAAATCCCACCCCAACGAACAACCTTCCATCACACTTACAAGTTGGCATGCAAGGGAATTCAATTAGATGCTTTCAGTACAATTTCCATATCATTACAATGTGTTTAACAATGTATTTACACAGGAACACCTTCCTAATATTGAATTGCCACCCCTTGTTGGAAGCATGGACTCTAGAAGGTGTCTAAAGCATTCCATAGTGATGCTGGCACATTTTGACCTCTGATGCTTCCCACAGTTGTGTCAAGTTGGGTGGATGTCCTTTGGGTGGTGGACCATTCTTGATACAAATGGGAAACTATTGAGCGTGAAAAACCCAGCAGTGTTGCAATCCTTGACACATTCACCTGGTTTCAATGATGTTTCTAGAGACAGTATCTCTTTCATCATCACTCAATACCTAGGTTTACCTCCACTGTATTCACATCCTACCATACCTTTGTCTGTGCACTATACCTTGAATCTATTTTATCGCCCCCAGAAACCTGCTCCTTTTACTCTCTGTTTCCGGACGTCCTAGACATCCAATTCTCATGGCTTTTAGCCGTAACCTTATCCTACTCCTTCTCTGCTCCTCTGGCGATGTAGTGCCTAGCTCCACTCCTATTCCCCGGGCGCTCTCTTTTGATGGCTTCTGTAATCGTAAAAGCCTTGGTTTCATGCATGTTAACATCAGAAGCCTCCTCCCTAAGTTTGTTTTATACACTGCTTGAGCACACTCTGCCAACCCGGATGTCTTAGCCGTGTCTGAATCCTGGCTTAGGAAGACCACCAATAACTCTGAAATCTCTATCCCTAACTACAACATTTTCAGACAAGATAGAACGGCCAAAGGGGGCAGTGTTGCAATCTACTGCAGAGATAGCCTGCAGAGTTCTGTCCTACTATCCAGGTCTGCACCCAAACAATTTGAGCTTCTACTTTTAAAAATCCACCTCTCTAAAAACAAGTCTCTCACTGTTGCTGCCTGCTATAGACCACCCTCTGCCCCCAGCTATGCTCTGGATACCATATGTGAACTGATTGCCCCCCATCTATCTTCAGAGTTCGTGCTGCTAGGTGACCTAAACTGTGACATACTTAACACCCCAGCCATCCTACAATCTAAGCTTGATGCCCTCAATCTCACACAAATTATCAATGAACCTACCAGGTACAACCCCAATGCCGTAATCACAGGCACCCTGATAGATATCATCCTAACCAACTTGCCCTCTAAATACACCTCTGCTGTTTTCAACCAAGATCTCAGCGATCACTGCCTCATTGCCTACATCCGTAATGGGTCAGCGGTCAAACGACCTCCACTCATCACTATAAAACGCTCCCCGAAACACTTCAGCGAGCAGGCCTTTCTAATCGACCTGGTCCTTGTATCCTGGAAGGATATCGACCTCATCCCGTCAGTAGAGGATGCCTGGTTATTTTTTTTAAATGCCTTCCTCACCATCTTAAATAAGTATGCCCCATTCAAGAAATTTAGAACCAGGAACAGATATAGCCGTTCTCTCCAGACCTGACTGCCCTTAACCAACACAAAAACATCCTGAGGCGTTCTGCATTAGCATCGAACAGCCCCCGTGAAATGCAACTTTTTAGGGAAGTTAGAAACCAATATACACAGGCAGTTAGAAAAGCCAAGGCTAGCTTTATCAAGCAGAAATTTGCTTCCTGCAACACAAACTCAAAAAAGTTCTGGGACATTGTAAAGTCCATGGAGAATAAGAGCACCTCATCCCAGCTGCCCACTGCACTGAAGATAGGAAACTCTGTCACCACCGATAAATCCACTATAATTGAGAATTTCAATAAGCATTTTACTACGGCTGGCCATGCTTTCCACCTGGCCACCCCTACCCCGGTCAACAGCACTGCACCCCCCACAGCAACTCGCCCAAGCCTTCCCCATTTCTCCTTCTCCCAAATCAAGTCAGGTGATGTTCAGAAAGAGCTGCAAAATCTGGACCCCCACAAATCAGCCGGGCTAGACAATCTGGACCCTTTCTTTCTAAAATTATCTGCCGAAATTGTTGCAACCCCTATTACTAGCCTGTTCAACCTCTCTTTCGTGTCGTCTGAGATTCCCAAATATTGGAAAGCAGCTGTGGTCATCCCCCTCTTCAAAGGGGGGATACTCTTGGCCCAAACTGCTACAGACCTATATCTATCCTACCCTGCCTTTCTAAGGTCTTCGAACGCCAAATTAACAAACAGATCACCGACCATTTCGAATCGCACCGTACCTTCTCCGCTATGCAATCTGGTTTCAGAGCTGGTCATGGGTGCACCTCAGCCACGCTCAAGGTCCTAAACGATATCATAACCGCCATCGATAAGAAACAGTACTGTGCAGCCGTATTCATTGACCTGGCCAAGGCTTTCGAGTCTGTCAATCACCACATCCTCATCGGCAGACTCAACAGCCTTGGTTTCTGAAATGATTGCCTCGACTGGTTCACCAACTACTTCTCCGACAGAGTTCAGTGTGTCAAATCTGAGGGCCTGTTGTCCGGGCCTCTGGCAGTCTCTATGAGGGTGCCACAGGGTTCAATTCTTGGGCCAACTCTCTTCTCTGTATATATCAATGATGTCGCTCTTGCTGCTGATGAGTCTCTGATCCACCTCTACGCAGATGACACCATTCTGTATACTTCTGGCCCATCTTTGGACACTGTGTTATCAACCCTCCAGACGAGCTTCAATGCCATACAACTCTCCTTCCGTGGGCTACAACTGCTCTTAAATACAAGTAAAACTAAATGCATGCTCTTCAACCGATCGCTGCCTGCACCTGCCCGCCCGTCCAGCATCACTACTCTGGACGGTTCTGACTTAGAATATGTGGACAACTACAAATACCTAGGTGTCTGGTTAGACTGTAAATTCTCCTTCCAGACTCACATAAAACATCTCCAATCCAAAGTTAAATCTAGAATTGGCTTCCTATTTCGCAACAAAACATCCTTCACTCATGCTGCCAAACATACCCTCGTAAAACTGACCATCTTACCGGTCCTCCACTTTGGCGATGTCATTTACAAAATAGCCTCCAACACTCTACTCAACAAATTGGATGCAGTCTATCACAGTGCCATCCGTTTTGTCACCAAAGCTCCATATACTACCCACCACTGCGACCTGTACGCTCTCGTTGGCTGGCCCTCGCTTCATACTCGTCGCCAAACCCACTGGCTCCAGGTCATCTACAAGACCCTGCTAGGTAAAGTCCCGCCATATCTCTGCTCGCTGGTCACCATAGCTGCACCCACCCGTAGCACACGTTCCAGCAGGTATATCTTACTTGTCACCCCCAAAGCCAATTCCTCCTTTAGCCACCTCTCCTTCCAGTTCTCTGCTGCCAATGACTGGAACGAACTACAAAAATCTCTGAAACTGGAAACACTTATCTCCCTCACTAGCTTTAAGCACCAGCTGTCAGAGCAGCTCACAGATCACTGCACCTGTACATGGCCCATCTGTAAATAGCCCAAACAACTACCTCTTCCCCTACTGTATTCATTTATTTATTTTGCTCCTTTGCACACTCATCTACTGTCAAATCTACCATTCCAGTGTTTTAATTGCCATATTGTATTTACTTCGCCACCATGGCCTATTTATTGCCTTTACCTCCCTTATCTCACCTCATTTTGCTCACATTGTATATAAACTTATTATTCTACTGTATTATTGAGTGTATGTTTGTTTTACTCCATGTGTAACTCTGTGTTGTTATATGTGTCGAACTGCTTTGCGTTATCTTGGACAGGTCGCAGTTGTAAATGAGAACTTGTTCTCAACTTGCCTACCTGGTTAAATAAAGGTGAAATAATTTTTTAAAATAATAAATAAACTCAAATCGGTGCACCTGGCACCTACTGCCATACCCCGTTCAAAGGCACTTAAATCTTCACACAATTCACACAATCCATGTTTCAATTGTCTCAAGGGTTAAAAATCCTTCTTTAACCTATCTTCTCCCCTTTGTCTACACTGATTGAAGGGAATTTAATAAGTGACATCAATAAGGGATCATAACTTTCACCTGGTCTCTCTATGTCATGGAAAGAGCTGGTGTTCCTAATGTTTTGAACACTCAGTGTATAATAAGGATCCGCCCCCTTTTAAAATTTTGGCCTAAAATGACATACCCAAATCTAACTGCCTGTAGCTCAGGCCCTGAAGCAAGGATATGCATTTTCTTGGTACCATTTGAAAGGAAACACTTTGATGTTGGTGGAAATGTGAAAGGAATGTAGAAGAATATAACACAATAGATCTGGTAAAAGATAATACAAAGAAAAAAACAACCGTTCTTTTGTATTTTTTGTACCATCATCTTTGAAATGCAAGAGAAAGGCCATAATGTATTATTCTAGCCCAGGTGCCATTTTGGCCACTAGACGGCATTAGTGTCTGTGCAAAGTTTTAGACTGATCCAATGAACCATTGCATTTCTGTTCAAAATGTGGTATCAAGACTGCTCAAATGTGTCTTATTTGTTTATTAATAACTTTTCATGTTCACAATTGTGCACTCTCCTCAAACAATAGCATGGTATTCTTTCACTGTAATAGCTACTGTAAATTGTACAGTGCAGTTAGATTAACAAGAATTTAAGCTTTCTTCCCATATCAGATATGTCTATGTCCTGGGAAATGTTCTTGTTACTTACAACCTCATGCTAATCGCATTAGCCTACGTTAGCTCAACCGTCCCGTGGACGGGACACTGATCCCGAAGAAGATAACTTAGTTATGAACAAGCCTGTTTACAAAAGTCACACTCTGTTAGTCCCATGTGCAACAGCAAGAGACTATTCGCGGACATTAAATGGAATGGATATGAAATGAATATGAATGGATACGAAAAGAACGTGCTTCAGTGTCGTACTGTGCTTCCTGAGATGCATCCGTGGGTGTTAAGCGTACGTGTTCACATTTAAAAGGAGGCTTTCAGCAGGCTGAATGGAACACATCTGCAGCGATAGCTCCTGTGGTAATTGGTTGAGACATGGGATCAACAGAAGACGCATTTGAATGCAGAGGATGTCATTTTCTAACCTGGTGCCTTAAAACTCATCTCTCAAGGCATTCAGGCAGCGGTTACCGTGGCAACTTCTATGTGACCGCATCACGTCATCTTTTATTTAGATTGCCCGCCAGAAGCTTCCTATAATGTTACATTTCTATGTGTTGAGACCAATTAGGTGGTCTCTCAGTACTGTAAAGCTGCTTTTCATATGAAATTACTCTCTAGCTAAAAAACACTACTCTTAGAATTCCTTGGTTTTTCTCAGGAAAATAGTTCCAAAGCAGCGTTCAAAGTCAGAATGTGTGTGCACTTGTGTGAGCCGCGTTTCCGTGCTCATGGGGGGTCATGAAATTGTTGCAACCCCTATTGCTAGCTTGTTCAACCTCTCTTTCGTATCGTCTGAGATCCCCAAAGATTGGAAAGCTGCCGCGGTCATCCCACTCTTCAAAGGGGGTGACACTCTAGACCCAAACTGCTACAGACCTATATCTATCCTATACTGCCTTTCTAAGGTCTTCGAAAGCCAAGTTAACAAACTGATCACTGACCATTTCGAATCTCACCATACCTTCTCCGCTATACAATCTGGTTTCAGAGCTGGTCATGGGTGCACCTCAGCCACGCTCAAGGTCCTAAACGATATAATAACCGTCATCGATAAGAGACATTACCTTGCAGCCATATTCATCAACCTGGCCAAGGCTTCGACTCTGTCAATCACCACATCCTCATCGGCAGACTCAACAGCCTTGGTTTCTCAAATGACTGCCTCGCCTGGTTCCCCAACTACTTCTCTGACAGAGTTCGGTGTGTCAAATCGGAGGGCCTGTATACCAGACCTCTGGCAGTCTCTATGGGGGTGCCACAGGGTTCAATCCTCGGGCCGACTCTTTTTTCTGTATACATCAATGATGTCGCTCTTGCTGCTGGTGATTCTTTGATCCACCTCTACGCATACAACACCATTCTGTATACTTCCACCTCTTCTTTGGACACTGTGTTCACTAACCTCCAGATGAGCTTCAATGCCATATAGCTCTCCTTCTGTGGCCTCCAACTGCTCTTAAATGCAAGCAAAACTAAATGCATGCTCTTCAACCGATCGCTGCCCACACCTACCCACCTGTCCAGCATCACTACTCTGGACGGTTCTGACTTAGAATATGTGGACAACTACAAATACCTAGGTGTCTGGTTAGACTGTAAACTCTCCTTCCAGACTCACATTAAGCATCTCCAATCCAAAATTAAATCTAGAATCGGCTTCCTATTTCGAAACAAAGCATCCTTCACTCATGCTGCCAAACATACCCTTGTAAAACTGACTATCCTACCGACCCTTGACATCGGCAATGTCATTTACAAAATAGCCCCCAACACTCTACTCAGCAAATTGGATGCAGTCTATCACAGTGCCATCCGTTTTGTCACCAAAGCCCCATATTATACCCACCACTGCGACCTGTACGCTCTCATTGACTGGCCCTCGCTTCATATCCGTCGCCAAACCCACTGGCTGCAGGTCATCTATAAGTCGTTGCTAGGTAAAGCCCTGCCTTATCTCAGCTCGCTGGTCACCATAGCAGCATCCACCCGTAGCACGCGCTCCAGCAGGTATATTTCACTGGTCACCCCCCAAAGCCAATTCCTCCTTCGGCCGCCTTTCCTTCCAGTTCTCTGCTGCCAATGACTGGAACGAACTGCAAAAATCACTGAAGCTGGAGACTCATATCTCCCTCACTAGCTTTAAGCACCAGCTGTCGAAGCAGCTTACAGATCACTGCACCTGTACACAGCCCATCTGTAAATAGCCCATCCAACTACCTCATCCCCATATTGTTATTTATTTTGCTCCTTTGCACCCCAGTACCGCTACTTGCACACTCATCTTCTGCACATCTATCACCCCAGTGTTTAATTTGCCGTACTGTAATAATTTTGCCACTATGGCCTATTTATTGCCTCACCCCCCTTATCCTACCTCATTTGCACACACTGTATAAAGACTTTCTCTATTGTATTATTGACTGTATCTTTGTTTATTCCATGTGTAACTCTGTTGTTGTTTGTGTCGCACTGCTTTGCTTTATCTTGGCCAGGTCGTAGTTGTAAATGAGAACTTGTTCTCAACTAGCCTACCTGGTTAAATAAAGGTGAAATAAATACCTTTTTAAAAATGAAGGTATGGTGTTCCTTACTTACACCACTTGACATGCGATGACTCCAGCAGAATGAAAAGCAATAAAGCAGATATCTGACCGTCCGAACCTACACACTGCTGTAATTATTCTCCTCTTTACACACAGAGCAGGCGGAAGAAGAAGAGCTAATAAGTGAAGCGGGGGGGAGGGGGTCTGTGTAGCCTGAGGATAAATGTCAGCTGGGTGTGCCTAGCCTCTGTGGACTCCTCCTCCCGGCAGCCCCAGTGATATGACTGGATAAGCCAGTGCTCCTCTAATAACACAGACCCACCACCTCCCACATTGTTTGGGTTAGGGTTATCATCCTCAAAATGTCAGAGGCACATGTGGGGGTGTCCAACACAATAGTACTACTGTTGTCACAAGGTTATTATGGTGGCCTTAGATCCTCTCTCTCCATTTTCTCTACAGGGTTGTGTGTGAGGTCGCTTTACCCTGTCACTCCTCACAGCACTCTGATTGAGAACCTTTTGAAAGGCAGCGCTCCTCATGAGAGACGCATGGCAGAATGATTACTGAGGCTCCGTCGTCCTGTGCTGCGTCTGTTATACACCCATCCACCCCTGCATGTCAGGCTACAAATTCTGTCACCACGGCTTGACGTGAAAAACCCCCTGCTCTGAGATCAATCACAGCCACAGCCTCCTCTCCTAGGAATACAGACAGTATTCCTCTCTGAAGTGACTCTTAGCAGTGCTTTAATGAATTGGGCCAATAGGAAACACCACTTGATCTTTGTGATGACAGCCACGTGGGGATGGGTGCTTCCGGGGTTGAGGCACTTTCCAGTTGTTTAAACGACTGGTGAGGCGTAACACCACTTACCTCATGACCACGTCTCATCTCTGTCATACCAAAATTAAACTGCCTTGATGTTTTCGCCTTTGAATAGAGAGGAGAGCGTCTCTGGTGGGCTGGATAACATGCTCACAGGCAGCTCAAACATCTGTATGAGCTGGTCTTTCCAACAGACACCAGGGTTATCGTCTACTACCCACCCTCACTCTCCTGTTGCCATGGCAACCCCCAAAACACATCTATCCCAGAATGACATGTTTTCTCTATGAATAAAACGCCAAGGAACAGAATAAATGTCAAGAAACAGAACGAGAATAAATATTAAGAAAGAGAATGAGAATAAACGCCAAGAAACAGAACGAGAATAAATGTCAAGAGAATGAATGACCATGAAGAAATGTGTTGCTTTCTACGTGCGTTCTGAGTTTTACAAAGAAACAGAAGAAAGTGGTTCAATATAGCCACTTCCAAGCTATAGCCAAACCAAGAAGCAGACAGACATCAGCATAGGGATATGGTTTAATTGATGAAATAATGGAATGGATATGATAGAAACCTGATAAATGGTCAGGAAGTCCTGAGTATATTGTTAAAAAATACAACTTAAAACCATCTTCAGTCAGTCCTCTTTCAAATATCTATTTTACCCTGTAAAAATGTACAGTAGCGTCTACGTAGTGCAACTTCAAAATGAAGATAAAATGATTAAAACAATGTATAAAAGGCATTATGCTAACACCAAAGCAGCTCTTTGCCCCTAAATATGAATCAGCGAGAAGTTTGGAAGTGCCAGTCTTGTGCTGCAGTAAATCTGTTCCTGGACATGAGTTTCATTCAGCCTTCTCCACTGCTCTTCATCCATGGTTTACCAGCAGGTTCTGAAAACAAGGAGAGGACAATGTCAAATCACCAATACTTCAGATCAATACACAGCCCAACAACACACACACACGTCTTCAAACTCACTTCAGCTCAATTGTTAACAAAACGTCTACCAAGCCGCTGGCTCCCTTCGGTCTTATAAGGCGAGCACCAGGATTTCCGCTCCTCTGTCAGACCTGTCCATTAGATAATGTCTGCCCCACCCCCTGACCTTAGTGCTGTGATGCTAAGGTCAGGGGTGTGGCTAGCATGTGTGACTAGGGGGAGGAGTTTCTCTTCTAATCAGCACCCACCAAAAGTCGGCAGGAATGATGTCTGTGGTCAGGTCAGGTAATTGTAGTGATTCTCTCGGTGGGGCGGAACCACTGGCACTTTCATAGAGAGTACTCATAGATTACTGTTGGAGAAGACCTCTCCATCTCTGACAACAACAAAAAAGCATACTGTACAGCCACAGTTTGTCCATTCATTCAGAGAAAGAAGCAAGGATGATGGAAAGAAATTGGGGGAAAAAATCATTAGGTTGTCAGTGATTGCCTTAGTCTTTAAAAACTTTTCTAGAATGTACCCACTGGGCAAAAACGGGTTCAATTAAATCAATGTTGTTTCCAAACCATTAAAAAAATAAATCTATGTGAATCCAATGACATGGTGACATTTTGGTTGATTTCACAATGAATTCACATTAGTTGACACCTCAACCAAATCAAAACTAAACAGTGAACTGATGTCTGTGCCCAGTGGGTACTGTAGGCTCTGACAGCATCATAACTAGATTTGGTGCACAAATTGGTTCCAGGTGATTCATAGAGCACTTCCTGCATCCTCATGTATTCATTTGGCCAGAGCTCTGAAAGCATCCAGACACTCAACAGACCGACAGGGCCAAGCATGGAGAGCAAAGTGCTGCTGCAGAGGGGGCAGGAATAACGGCATGTTACAGAGCTTCATCTGGAACAACGCTCGGAACCTTGGCAGGCCAGGCAGGATCCAGGCAGGATGCAGAATGTGATATTGACCTGCAGCGTAGTACACACTGAGAAGCCTGCCGAGACACACAGCCAAATCAGAGAGCAGCAGAATCAATACGCCTAACGTCATGACGAAGACCTCAACACATCCCATCAGAGCAGTGTGAGGTACGTGGCTGCTCGCCACAAACCAACGCCTCTGCCTGCAGGGAAAGTGTGTGTGTGTGTGTGTCAGGGAGAGACTTGCAGAGCTTGCCAATTAAGTTCCCACAGTGTGAATACAGGCTGTGCAAGTGTGCCCTTGTTTCACTTTATCTGTGGGGGATAGCTATTGACTAACTCTAACCCCAGTCAGAGCCAACACAATACCGTTAAACACACTTACAGGCACATACACACACCTTCAAAATGTAATAGGTTCTCCTATAGCTCTCGTGGGAGCTATAGTAGTGTTTGAGCTGTTGTAGGGTCAGTCTTGATTAGCTAAGAGGTTTTCCTCAGCAGGAAGCTCTGACCACTGGGGTCCGACAGCAGCATGTTGACCGCTGACCTCTAAATAATCACCACAGTGATGAGAAGTCAACCCAGAAGAGAACATACAGTGGCAAGAAAAGTATGTGAACCCTTTGGAGATTCCTGGATTTCTGCATAAATTGGTCATAAAATTTGATCTGATCTTCATCTAGGTCACAACAAGAGACAAACACAGTCTGCTTAAACTAATAACACACAAACAATTATACGTTTTCATGTCTTTATTGAACACACCGTGTAAACATTCACAGTGCAGGGTGGGGGAAGTATGTAAACCCTTGTATTTAATAACTGGTTGACCCTCCTTTGGCAGCAATAACCTCAACCAAACGTTTTCTGTAGTTGCGGATCAGACCTGCACAATGGTCAGGAGGAATTTTGGACCATTCCTCTTTACAAAACTGTTTCAGTTTAACAATTTTCTTGGGATGTCTGGTGTGAATGGCTCTCGAGGTCGTGCTACAGCATCTCAAAATCAGGTTGAGGTCAGGACACTGACTGGACCACTCCAGAAGGCATATTTTCTTCTGTTGAGGCCATTCTGTTGTTGAGCTTCAATTGGCGGACAGATAGCCTAACATTATCCTGCAAAATGTCTTGATAAACTTGGGAATTCATTTTTCCGTCTATGATAGCAAACTGTCCAGGCCCTGAGGCAGCAAAGCAGCCCAAAACCATGATGCTCCCTCCACCATAATTTACAGTTAGGATGAGGTTTCTATGTTGGTGTGCTGTGCCCTTTTTTCCTCCACACATAGTATTGTGTGTTCCTTCCAAACAGCTCAACTGTAGTTTCATCTGTCCACAGAATATTTTGCCAGTAGCGCTGTGGAACATTCAGGTGCACTTTTGCAAACTTCAGATGTGCAGCAATGTTTTTTTTGGACAGCAGTGGCTTCTTCCGTGGTGTCCTCCCATGAACACCATTCTTGTTTAGTGTTTTACGTATCGTAGACTCGTCAATAGAGATGTTAGCATATTCCAGAGATTTCTGTAAGTCTTTAGCTGACACTAGGATTCTTCTTAACCTCATTGAACATTCTGTGCTGTGCTCTTGCAGTCATCTTAGCACGATGGACATTCCTAGGGAGTGTAGCAACAGTGCTGAACTTTCTCCATTTATATTCAATTTGTCTTACCGTGGACTGATGAACATCAAGGCTTTTAGAGATACTTTTGTAAACCTTTCCGGCTTTATGCAAGTCAACAATTCTTAATCTTAGGTCTTCTGAAATCTCTTTTGTTTTGAGGCATGGTTCACATCAGGCAATGCATCTTGTGAATAGCAAACTCAAATTTTGTGAGTGTTTTTTTACAGGGCAAGGCAGCTCTAACCAACATTTCCAATCTCGTCTCATTGATTGGACTCCAGGTTAGCGGACTCATGATTCCAATTAGCTTTTGGACAAGTCATTAGCCTAGGGGTTCACATACTTTTCCCAACCTACACTGTGAATGTTAAAATGATCTATTCAATATAGACAAGAAGAATACAATAATTTGTGTGTTATTAGTTTAAGCACACTATGTTTGTCTATTGTTGTGACTTGGATCAAATTTGATGACCAATTTAGGCAGAAATCCAGGTAATTCCAAAGGGTTCACATACCTTTTCTTGCCACTGTACATGCGAACTATGACCTCTGTGACTGTGTCTGGGAGTGATGTCAAATCAGTCTGATGCTGTTCTGTGTCCTAGAGGCAGAACTGAGCGATTTCCCCTTGGATAGGCCAGCTGCAAAGTCAAAATTGTCTATATTGCAAAAGTCTATGAAAACAAAAATTTGTTTTTTGGTCTTAATTTATGGTTAGGGTTAGGCATTAAGGTTAGCAGTGTGGTTAAGGTTAGGGTTAAATCAGATTGTAGGACTTAGTGGCTGTGCCAGCTAGTGACCACTATGCAGAGCTGCCTCCAGAACAAGATTCATGCCAAAAAAGGCTAACCTGCGTGTCCAGACAGAGCCATCTAACCAGCTGAAGGTAGAGAATGAAAAGGAGTGTCTGTACATTATTGATGATTAGACTCTTCTTTTCTTTCATCTTTATCAATTAAAAATAAATAATTATTTTGTAACTTCCATACTTAATTTATGGAAAGTGAATTTATGCTGTATGTCACCGATACTCATTGAATTTAGAAAGCAGTCCATTTTTAAAGCCAGGAACACATCTCAACCATCTGGTGACAACATTCCATCTGAGAGGCAAGTTATACAAGCCTGATTCCTCCATGGCAGTGGCAGTGGCATTTATTTTCTGCTCAGATAGTTTTGGGGCATAAAGGAAAGGAACTGAGCACTCGTCCTTTCTCCATGGCCAAGGCTTAGCTCAATTGGAAATTCATCTTATCTGATGACTGGCAGGCAATTGGAATTCCTGGGCGATAACCTCCACTCCACCACAGAGACAGGCAGGCAAGGACATTTTTTTCCAGAGATGTGATGCAAGTGCCTGTTTTCCCACTAAGAGCTTTCCTGTGTGGAGAGATAACTGCTCCTAGCCCCTGATGTATTATTTACTATTTTCCATGTATTATTTCTGATGATTGTATTGACGAGGAGAGGGATCAATTGCTTTGAAGTTGCACATGAAAGTGAGCACATCAACCCAGCCTTGAATGGGGAAGTCAGGATGCCACAAAAAACAACCAACACATTTATTTTATTAAAACATTTTAGAAAAGGGGAGAAATTATTTGAAGGTACAAAGAGGAAATTGGATTGCATTGTGATGTGAGGGCCAGTGAGCCAAAGTGGCCAGGTGGATGCAGAGCGGCCAGGCGTTTGGTGCTTTAGTTTGGTTATGTAGTTTGGCCTTGTTTAACAAAGCCAATCGAACCCCCCCCCCCCCCAGGCAGGCTGTACATTTATCTCAGCTGGGGGCCTTACACAGCCTTTCACCCACGGGGATAAAACAGGGCCCAACCCCAGGCGTTCTGGGAAATGCGCTACAGAAAAGCCTGTATGCCGATTGTTCAGCGTTTGAGGTGGCTTTCAACTCCACAATACGTGGGCCCTGGACCTGAGTTATGATCTGATCTATCACACAGAGAGAGTGAGAGACAGAGAAAGAGTGAGGCTGGTGGCGCAAGAGGAGAGGCTCTGTGGAAAGGTCAGCCAGCAACCCCTGGAGCCCATTGTGTACATCCCTCTACTGATGGATGTTTGAAATCTTTGTGTTGACGCTGCCGCCTGGGCCACAGCGCTAATGAAAGCCCAAAATGGTGGCTTTGGATTCATCTTGATGTGCTGTTCGATAGCACTCAGTGAAACAACAAAAGAGATGGAGGATAGAAAAGGGAAAGAGAGAGAGGGGAAGGGGTAGAGCAAGACAACGTTTAACGCATCACTGTTAATGCTAGACCACTTTGCTGAACCGTGGTAGAAACTACTCAAGAGGTGAGATATAGCTTTATCAATCGTCAATGTATTCTGGAAGGCATTTGGAAAGTATTCAGAACCTTGACATTTTCCATGTTTTGTTACGTTACAGCCTTATTCTAAAATTGATTAAATTGTTTTTGTTCCACACTAATCTACACACAATAACAAAGCAAAACATTTTTTTGTTCTGCCCCTGAACAAGGCAGTTAACCCACTGTTCCCCGGAAGGCTGTCATTGTAAATAAGAATTTGTTCTTAACTGACTTGCCAAGTTAAATAAAGGTTAAAAATAAATAAAGCAAAAATAGTTTGTTGAAGCACCTTTGGCAGCGATTACAGCCTTGAGTCTTCTTGGGTATGATGCTACAAGCTTGGCACACCTGTATTTGGAGAGTTTCTCCCATTCTTCTCTGCAGATCCTCTCAAGCTCTGTCAGGTTGGATGGGGATCGTCGCGGCACAACTATTTTCAGGTCTCTCCAGAGATGTTCGATCGGGTTTAAGTCTGGGCAACTCAAGGACATTCAGAGACTTATCCCGAAGCCACCTGCGTCGTCTTGGCTGTGTGCTTAGGGTCGTTGTCCTGTTGGAAGGTGAAGCTTCACCCCAGTCTGAGGTTCTGAGCTCTCTGGAGCAGGATTTCATCAAAGACCTCGCTATACTTTGCTCTGTTAACCTTTCCCTTGATCCTGACTAGTCTCCCAGTCCTTGCCGCTGAAAAACATCCCCACAGCATGATGCTGCCACCACCATGCTTCACCGTAGCGATGGTGACAGGTTTCCTCCAGACGTGACGCTTGGCATTCAGGCCAAAGAGTTCAAACTTGGTTTCATCAGACCTTTTGGCAAACTCCAAGCAGGCTGTCATGTGCCTTTTACTGAGGAGTGGCTTCCGTCTAGTCAATCTACCATAAAGGCAGATTGGTGGAGTGCTGCAGAGATGGTTGTCCTTCTGGAAGGTTCTCCCATCTCCACAGAAGAATTCTGGAGCTCTGTCAGAGTGGCCATAAGGTTTTTGTCACCTCCATGACTAAGGCCCTTCTCCCTCGATTGCTCAGTTTGGCCGGGCGGCCAGCTTCAGGAAGAGTCTTGGTGGTTCCAAACTTCTTCCATTTAAGAATGATGGAGACCACTGTGTTCTTGGGGACTTTCAATGGTGCAGACATTTTTAGGTACCCTTCCCCAGATCTGTGCCTCGACACAATCCTGTCTTGGAGCTCTATGGATAATTCCTTCAAAGTCATGGCTTGGTTTTTGCTCTGACATGTACTGTCAACTGTGGGACCTTATATAGACAGGTGTGTGCCTTTCCAAATCATGTCCAATCAATTGAATTTACCACAGGTGGACTCCAATCAAGTTGTAGAAACATCTCAAAGATGATCAATGCAAACAGGATGCACCTGAGCTCAATTTCGAATCTCATAGCAAAGGGTCTGAATACTTATGTAAATAAGGTATTTCTGTTTTTTATTTTGAATACATTTGCAAGTATTTCTAAAAACTTGTTTTCACTTTGTCATTATGGGGTATAACCACTAGGTAGACTAGTGGTTAGAGCATTGGGCCAGTAACCGAATGGTTGCTGGGTCGAATCTCCGAGCTGACAAGGTAAAATCTGTCTTTCTAACCCCTGAACAAGGCAGTTAACCCACTGTTCCCCGGTAGGACGTCATTGTAAATAAAAATGTGTTCTTAACTGACTTGCCTCGTTAAATAAAGGTTAAATAAAAGAAAGATTGATGAGGAAAAAAATTTATTTAATCCATTTTAGAATAAGGCTGTAACGTAACAAAATGTGGAAAAGGGGAAGGGGTCTGAATACTTTCCAAATGCACTGCGTGTGCCAGCTTGACAGTACTAGAGGTTGGGAAGACCGTACAGTATATGAGACGGGGGGCTTTCTCTGGTCATAACAAGGGGCTTAGCAGCTAATGGGCAGGTGAGGTGAAGCTGAATAAATTAATGTGGGCTGAGAAAGCGAAAGAAACAGAGTGAGAAATGAGAAAGACGGAGACTGAAAGAAGAGAAGGAGATAAAGAAACAGAGAACCAACACACCCTCTCTGTCACCAGTAAATGTAATCTCACAACGCCAAGCAGAACATTTTGAATAATCCATAGCGACAAAACAGAGTGCAAAAATCAGTGCTTATAATTCCCATTATAGTAGTGCTACTGTATTGCACAGCCTAACAGGCCCAGCAAATTACAGTACAGAAAAACAAAAGACAGACTCTTTCATGAACGGCAGGGGAGACACTTTACATCAGTGGCTGGGTGAAGAGGTTAACATTGTGATTGTGATGGGGGCAGGTGTCATGACCCTAGCCCTTCCTGTTAGGAGGGGGGGCAGTTTTATAACTTAACCCCCACATCATAAATTCCATGAAGAGACTCTCCCTGGCCATGCAGTATGGAGAGAGAGTGTTTCACAGTAGAACAAAGGAACTCCTGCCAAATTCTACTACATTCCAGAATTTGAGAATTGAACAATATCCATATTTTGGAAAATGTGTAAACGTTCGGTGGAGAAGCCAGCTACGACCCAATCCGTTTTGTTTCATGTTTGTGACCTCATGAAAGACAATACAGCCACATTACCATAACTCTGTTTATACAGGTTCCTCATTTATGAGGCTTGCATCTAATTATTGTATAAAATGAATGAGTTAAGATGAAACTACTTGTGAAATGATGTATTGTGATGTTAACCTTTTAAAATGAGAGAATTTGCCTTCATTGTAAAGTTTAACTGTCAGGTGAATAGGTATTGGTTGTAAATTATGAACCAACCCCTTTTCTAAATAAATATAAAAGCCCCCGTGACCCAAAGTCACCTAAATTCCAAATACGGGAGGACTTGTCCTCACGTTTAAAAAGGGCTAATTCTAATTTCAACCCTACAGGCCAGGAAACGTGAGATCTTGCGCTACACATGAAATGGTATGAACTCTGAACTATTGATCACCCAAGAAGAAGTGAGTCCTAGATGACAGCCTAACAGACTGCAGCTGGAAAGGTAGTAAATCTAGTGCGAGAACACTGATCGACGTGGACGAATCTCCAGAGTGAGATGAACCTCTCAGACCACGCATACCTCGGTGTAAGCTGAGGTGGTTCAGGTTTGAACACCAAAACTAGAAAACTATACTACGTGGAGCATTGGCTACACGGCTGGAAATGGTTCAACTCTGAGACTATCGATCCCTACAGAATAAGAGCAAATCTTAGATACTAATTACTAGTCTGCAGCTAGAAATGATGTAAACCTGGGATGTGAATACCGACAACCGCCGAAACATCTACTCTAAGAACCATGGACGCCTGACGTATTTATTACAAAAGACACTATCAGGAGCCGCCATCATGAGTAGCCAGAGACTCTCTGATGAACTGACCGATGATTCCAACAGAGAAGACAACAACTACATAATGGCGTAAATATATTGATTGCAATTATTCCCGAATGAGCGAGCGTTCATGTGCAAAGGATTAGCATTTCAATGAATATAATTATCCACTGTGTGTAGTGATCCATTTTGTCTTTCCAGCTCTCTCAGTTCACAACCCTTTCCTTTGTCCACCAAGCCGTCATATCGGTTTAGCCCACTAGGGGATCTTCCCTATCATTGTTAGTAACCAATATCTACTGTTTGTTTGTTATGCATTTCTGTGATTATTTACTTAGTTAGTAAATAATGATTAAGCCAACTGGTGTATGGATGATTCATAGTTTAGGCTGGGTTCGTGCAGATAACCAACAATTTACAACGTTTGGAATGAGACTGACGTGAGGTAAAGAATTATTCATTAATTAGAAGACTAATTG
This sequence comes from Salmo trutta, assembly GCF_901001165.1. Taxonomy (NCBI): domain Eukaryota; kingdom Metazoa; phylum Chordata; class Actinopteri; order Salmoniformes; family Salmonidae; genus Salmo; species Salmo trutta. Next base: position 23,476,058 of record NC_042984.1, on the reverse strand, counting down.
ATCAGATATTAAAATATCTGAAGAGTTATTTTAGGAAAATTATAACTTTGTAATCTGAAGATTTTCCGTGTTGCCCCGACTTCCTAGTTAATTGCATTTACATGATTAGTTTAATCACGTAATAATAATTACAGAAAATTGATTTGATAAAATAACAGTCTTCACTTTTAATGACGCCAAAGACACGACACGGGTTATGAACCAAATGAAGAGGCTGGGTTTTAAGTTGGAAGACTTTAGTGACTTCAGAGATACATTGATCGTTTTTACTCCAAACAGGCAGAGATGCGCACAACGTCTTGTATTGTGATGGAGAAAACAAATCGATCCACTTGTACATTTACCTCACTGTTTTTGTCTGTGGAAGAAAAACGTGATTGTGACTTGCCTTGCTCTAGAATACCATTATAACAGAGATGTTCCAGTATACCCTTTCCTTGAACAATACTTAGGCCCTGAAACCAAACTAGCATTATAAAACACACATTACATAAACCTTTACAATTGTTGGACTAAATTGGAAACAAATTTTCCCCCGATGCGCCGTACTATACACTAGTCAAGTGTGCCGTCGTTATTGCATGTTGTGTTGTCTGAAAACAATGTGCCGAATAGCAAGGTGACGCCAGAGAGATAATGGTCTTGGATCTGATTGGCTGCTTCTCCGAGCCTGGATCAATTCATGTCTGAAAGGAGGGAAAAGCTTTTTATGACGACACCTCAGACAATAAGAAAATTAAACCAGTGAATCCACTGTGAAGGAGTGTGAAAGAAAGAACGAGGAAGAAACATAAAAGAGAGATATACAGGGAGGTCAAACACAAACAGAAAAACACAATTACAGCTCCTGCCCCTTATACAACATCTCTCTCTCGCTCGCTCTCTCTCTCAGCACACGAGTGGAGAGAGCGAGGCCAAAGTTTCCAACCTCCGACTGCCGTGTTTGACTTCACACACTAGTGTGCTCGCCGCGCTGGGGATTCACATTGAAATAATTGGAATGATTCTCCACTGCAGGCCTGCTTGACTATGCCTCTACCGTGTGTGTTGCTGTGTGTTCTGGGCTGCAGTCAGATAGATAACTAGTGATTAGGGCCAGTCCCTCCCCAGCCTGGCTCCTGCCTCTTTAATGAGGCTCTGCTGAGGGCCACAGAGAGCAGAGAGGGGGCTCTTCAGTCTAACACACTGGACTGGCTCTCTCTCACAGGGCGATGGTCTGGCTGTCACCACTGTCACACTCTTCACTGGACACTGCCTGAATCACAAGAGGTCATAGAGCTGGGACAGCCTCTTCACCCTACACATGGATGGAACACTAACCTATGTAATTGCCAAAGAAGACTGAAATAAAACTAAGTGAAGAAAGTATAGTGCCACTAGACAGGGAAACTTTGTTGTACAACTTGTCTTGTTGTCCTACTTATGCTCTTGAAGTTTTGCATCTGGCAAAAGTTTTACTGGTGTGAATTTAGACATACATCTGAAAGTTCTAACATACTGTATGTGAAGAGTATTGATGATTAGTTGATTAGGCTTTGGCTGTAGAATTGTAGTTACTTATCTGGATTCAGCTATAGAAGTGTAGCTACTAGTCTGGTCCATATTCAGCTGTGTGTGGAGCAGTGATTACTGCAGTGTGACAGTCTGGTTGGACAGAAGCCTGCGGTCTGTATAGGCCCTGTGCAGCCAGGAACACATTGCTCTTCATTAAGACTGAGTGATGAGGGACCTGGACTGGCATCCCTCTCCTCTCCGCGTCCCTCTGCTGTCCATCTCTCTTCACCTCCTTAAATAGCACTACTCTCTCTCACTCCCAGCTCCTCCATCTCCTGCCTTAAGAGACCTAGTCCATATATTTATTCTCTTTCCCGCTCTGTTTCTTACCTCTCCCCTTTATTTCTTATCTGTTGTTTTTATTCCTATATTTATTCTCATCTCTCTGTTGACAGGGTGTTAACAGTGTAATATCTGCCCTGCAGCAGAAGTTCAATCTAAAACATAGATCAATAGGTTTTTCCTCACTTGAACTTTGGTTGTCTGATTAAAAATCCTCAGCTCCCTCAGATCTACTGTAGAACCATACTTACGTCATCCTGGGGAAATACAGAGTTCATTTGCCTTGACTTGATCTGTTCACACATCATTAAAGACTCAGACACAGCATACACTCCCATTAATCATGTTATTAACAGCCCTCGATCACTGGGGCCCGCCCAAGGCTACAAAGCAGATAGATACCACTGGTGGTTGACCTGCCGGCCTGCTGTTGCGGTCTCTCTACTTCCATAAACCAGGAAGGGTCCAACAGCTTGGGTAGTTAACCAAGCTGCTGGGAATATTCTGCCCTTGCCAACGGACTGAGTGGATCGAACATAATGCACTCAGTAAATCTACAAAGTGTGTCCTGATGGACAGTGGAGCTGACGGCTGATGGCGAGGAGCAGGTTTGGATGCGTGCGTGTGCGCACTAGAGAGAAAGTGAGTGAGTGTGTTTGTGAGGCTGACAGGATTAGAGTAGCGCTGGCAGAGGAGCTTGTGTGTCTCAGAGACCTATGACAGGCAGGGGAGAAGATGGTAACCCCAGGGCCTGAAATGAAAATAAACTTGCCGCATCGACAACAGCGCAGGGCAGCCAATCAGAGAGCTGAGGCTGCAGAATTGTCAACATCAGGAGCTCAGGTCGGTTAAGACATGAGGTGGCAGCTTCAGTACAGCACAGGGACAGGTCAGAACTGAGCAGCACACCATTAGAAAAAGGCAGACACAACCTCAGTAACAAATACAGACTGTCCTATTGGCCAGGAGTTCGCAAACGTTTTGCTTCATGAACCACCAATGAAAACATACCTAGACCAAAAGAATAAGTAAAGAATTGATTTATAAAAACTTCTGATTGAAAACATTTAACCGATGATAGATTTTCCCGTGACCGATCTTAAGAAATGTAATGTATAATAATGAAATTACTAAATGACATCCAGCGACCCACAGTTTGGGACCCACTGTAAACAAAATAACTGCAGTTCCATAAAACATAAAAGGTGGTGAATATCACTCCATGTGGGTACATTAGCTTCTGGAAAAAGATGCACAAATATACAGTTGAAGTAGCGGCTGGCTGGATATACAGTTGAAGTGGGAAGTTTACATACACTTAGATTGGAGTCATTAAAACAAGTTTTTCAACCACTCCACACATTTCTTGTCAACAAACTATAGTTTTGGCAAGTCGATAGGGACATCTACTTTGTGCATGACACAAGCATGACACAAGTCATTTTTCCAACAATTGTTTACAGACAGATTATTTCACTTATAATTCACTGTATGACAATTCCAGTGGGTCAGAAGTTTACATAAGCTAAGTTGACTGTGCCTTTGAACAGCTTGGAAAATTCCAGAAAATTATGTCATGGCTTTAGAAGCTTCTGATAGGCTAATTGACATCATTTCAGTCAATTGGAGGTGTACCCCTGGATGTATTTCAAGGCCTACCTTCAAACTCCGTGCCTCTTTGCTTGACATCATGGGAAAATCAAAAGAAATCAGCCAAGACCTCAGAAAAAAATTGTGGACCTCCACAAGTTTGGTTCATCCTTGGGAGCAACTTCCAAATGCCTGAAGGTACCACGTTCATCTGTACAAACAATAGTATGCAAGTATAAACACCATGGGACCACGCAGCCATCATACCGCTCAGGAAGGAGACGCGTTCTGTCTCCTAGAGATGAACGTACTTTGGTGCAAATCGATCCCAGAACAACAGCAGGACCTCGTGAAGATGCTGGAGGAAACAGGTACAAAAGTATCTATATCCACAGTAAAGCGAGTCCTATATCGACATAACCTGAAAGGCCGCTCAGCAAGGAAGAAGCCACTGCTCCAAAACCGCCATAAAAAAGCTAGACTACGGTTTGCAACTGCACATGGGGACAAAGATCGTACTTTTTGGAGAAATGTCCTCTGGGCTGATGAAACAAAAATTGAACTGTTTGGCCATAATGACCATCGTTATGTTTGGAGGAAAAAGGGGGATGCTTGCAAGCCGAAGAACACCCTCCCAACCGTGAGGCACGGGGGTGGCAGTATCATGTTGTGGGGGTGCTTTGCTGCAGGAGGGCCTGGTGCACTTCACAAAATAGATGGAATCATGAGGTAGGACAATTATGTGGATATATTGAAGCAACATCTCAAGACATCCGTCAGGAAGTTAAAGCTTGGTCGCAAATGGGTCTTCCAAATGGACAATGACCCCAAGCATACTTCCAAAGTTGTGGCAAAATGGCTTAAGGACAGGTAAGTCAAGAAATTGGAGTGGCCATCACAAAGCCCTGACCTCAATCCTATAGAACATTTGTGGGCAGAACTGAAAAAGCATGTGCGAGCAAGGAGGCCTACAAACCTGACTCAGTTACACCAGCTCTGTCAGGAGGAATGGGCCAAAATGCACCCAACTTATTGTGGGAAGCTTGTGGAAGGCTACCAGAAACATTTGACCCAAGTTAAACAATTTAAAAGGCAATGCTACCAAATACTAATTGAGTGTATGTAAACTTCTGACCCACTGGGAATGTGATGAAAGAAATAAAAGCTGAAATAAATCATTCTCTCTACTATTATTCTGACATTTCACATTCTTAAAATAAAGTGCTGATCCTAACTGACCTAAGACAGGGAATTTTTACTAGGATTAAATGTCGGGAATTGTGAAAAACTGAGTTTAAATGTATTTGGCTAACGTGTATGTAAACTTCCAACTTCAACTGTACCTAATACATTTGGGGTGGGCAATAGACACTGGAGCATTTACCCTAAAGGGAAAGTCTGCATGAAGCAGTCCAACACATTCAACATTCAACACAGGCTGGAGGTGTAAACTGCTGCAGGACAGGTGGAGCCAGAGGGAGGGTTGAAGGTTCACTCACTCCTTCCCAAGTCTGACAGTGGGGCTTTGGGAATAATGCCCAGACTTGAACACAAAAGCCTCCATTGGCGGTCTATGCCAAGTCTGGGCTACATGGAAGGGAGCGCACAGGGAGAAAACAGCATTAAAAGTTTCTGAGGTCTAAAACCGACCCTGGTCGTACTGCAACATCAATCCGGCATCAGACACGCTACCCTAACCAGCGCATTCTCATCGCTCCCTGTCTCTTTCTCTCTCTCTTTCTCCCTCCAACCTTTTTCTTTTGTGCTAAATGCAGGAAAGCTCAAAACATCTATCACCATCAAAGTCAGGGCATCTCTCTCTCTGTAAATTACTTGAGAATCCAGCGGAGCGTGGAGACGGATCAGGCAATCTCAACTCATTATCCGAGACAGGGACGATGGTGGGCGCCTCCCAGCCTCCTCCTAGCCTCACGCGCTCCCCTCCCCAGACGCCACCTCACTGGCTCCGCTCTGGCCTCAGACATCCCCTCTCTAATAAGGCCTGCCTCTGTTCCTCCCCTCTAACCATCACCTTAACCCAAGCCCATCTTCACCAAACAGAGGGGGAGATACACAACACACACACACACACACACACACACACCTGAAGATGCCTTTTCTTGCTGAGCATTAAAAAGGCAGTGTGTGAGGTCTGCAGTGGGTCTGTTCAGTCTGCCTCCTGCTACACTAACTTCAATGAAATCATACAGTAACTAGACTACACCTATTTCAGACCTGCAAATAATATGTTTATATGACCCCCTTTCAAACAAACCCTTATTGACCATTTATTTGCAGGTATACCCCGTTTATACATATCAGTGGGTAACTGGCAAATTGGGAGGGGTGGGGGGGAGGGGGGTGTTGTTAAACCATGGGGGCTGTTTGCATTTCAAATTAGGGAAGTGTTTATTAATTTACCTGCAACAAAACAAATCAGAGAACCAGTCCCACAGAAACAATATTTTGGTTACCTGGTCTGTAAAAATTCAGGAATCATGACAAGGTCTTTAGGTGGGTTTTATATTCCCCCTACGCCTTTCAGATGGACAAGAAAGCTGGTATAAAAATGCAGGCATGGTAAATTAGTGGGATTTTGGTCTGTGTATGAAAGGGATACCAGCATTTCACAGGAAAGTCTTCTGGTTCCACACCATGTTTACATCAAACTGGCCTCAGACATGGATAGAAAACGCTCCATGAACTGATGACGTTCACTGCTCTGCAAATTCAATATACTTTAAAATGACTAAAACCAAATCGAAACTCTTTTAGAAAGAGAGGCTGAATCCCAAATCACCCCTTCCCCTCGCCCCTCCATTTGCGCGAGCGTCCTCCAAATGCACAAGTGTCCCAAAGCTGAGGGAGCGAAAATTATGGAAGGTTAGGGGCTTATTAGACCCTCCGATTGCCACTTCGACCGAACCAGCTACTCCACCGGCTTCAGAGTGAAGTGGTATCCCATAACCACCTTATTTTTTATATTGTGGAATTTCACACAAAATAATGGAGAGGCATGCCTAATTATAAGCCACCTGTATTTGTTTGTGTATGAATTCAAGGCTTGGCACATATGAAATACCTCCCAAATTAAATGTTAAACTGTTACGGTCCTAAACACCGTGCATTGCTTGCTCTTTGGGGTTTTAGGCTGGTTTTCTGTATAAGCACTTTGTGACATCTGCTGAGATAAAAAGGGCTTCAAAAATACATTTTATTGATTGATTGATGATACTGAGGTTTATATATCTTGTAAAACGATAGGGGATATTTTTTCATTAGAATTTCATGCTCGTTTTATTATTTAAATGTGGAATATGAACTGCATCAATAAAGTCAAGAGTGTGTCCCGAAGTTGAAAGGTTAATTTGATCTCCTCGTCGCTCTTGAATTCCCCCTCTGAGTTTTGTCAGCGACACGTGACAACGGAGGGCCCTCCAAGCGAGTTGGTAGGGACGAGGGGCTGGTTTGGGATTCACAGAGAGTCTCTTCAAAGGTATCCCGACTTCAAACCCCTATCTAGTTGGGCTAATGTAGAGAGAAAGTTCCTTGTTGGCTCAGATTGGTGCGATGGAATGGCACGCACACCCACACACCCACACACACACAGGGCTGGAGGAGAGGAGGTTCACAGAGCTGATTAGCACATGCTTTATGAGTGCTTGCCAGGCAAGGAGCTGAAGCGCCCTGGAGCTTTCCTCAGTGTAGAGCCAGACCAGACCAGAGCCGTGCAGTACGTGGCATGTATAGATTATCAAGTGCACTTTCAACTCTTACAGTAGAATATCATGCTACTAGTACACAAACTTCAAGGAACTGTCTCTATATCTAGGGGTAGCACTCTTGTGAAGAAGAGGCTTAAAAACTGTAAGGGAGACAGAGTTGACTTGGGGGCAGAGATGCTAGAAACCTCTTTACTTTGACTACTGCATACACTCAGGTAGACAAGGTCCAGCTTCCCCATAGCAATGGAACTTAAGCTTCCGGGTGTTTTAACGATGCATCGTTCCTACAACGACCGAAGATGTAACATGAGGTTCCCAAAACACCACACAGAGAGAACGCTCACTAAGTGCGTTGTTGAGGCATGTGTCCATACTGACAGAATTGAAAGAAAAGCAGCGCTGCTCTCAGATCAGCTTTCTCCATTAAAATCTTACCTTAACATTATAATTATTCCACAATACTAACGACAGATCAGATTCTAGAGGGATATTATCACCTATGGCTGCATATATTGAAATGGCTTATTCCAATGCTTATAAGCATTCCCCTATAGCTACCCTATAATAACGCTCTGAATGAAGATTTAACACATCATTTGCGCACATCTTGTTAGACTACACGTCATGAAATATAATGAGGCAAAAATGGCAGACAATAGCGTACAATTAGCAAAATAAAACTTAATTGAATTAACGTGAAATTCATTTCAATATGATTTAAATATGTAGCCTATACTGTATTGATCTTTGCAGTCATCTCAGTTTTCATTTGAAGCCTCTTTTTATCCTAGGATTGTAAAAATTGCAAAGACATTGGTAACTTTGTATTTGTAGTCGATTTCGTTCTGAAGTTATCGGCAGTCACAGCGAGACCGATAAACTTGATTCTGTGTTAAGCAGAGATCTTCTGTGTTTAAAGTGGTGTGGAAGGGCAGAAAAGCATCTAACAACGCACTTAGCTGTTCTACGAGTGGTCTGAGGCAGTCGCTAAATAACAAGCGCTTTCAAGTGCGACTTTAGTAACGATGGTTTTTGGGAGACAGCTCTGAGATTTAACGATGCTCAAACGAAGGTTCTAATGATGAATTTAGCCTTAAGATGCTTTGGGAACCTGGGCTCTACTTATTTGAAGCAGGGACAAAAATACAGTTCTATATTTACTAGATGTGGTTGGGGAAAAAAAGATGAACAGGTGAATTGACTATCATATATTTAGCTATCTGTGTAGAAGAGGTCATGAAAACCTCCAGGCATCTACTGAATGAAAGCCTATAGTGAACACTGACCTTCTTGGCTGCGTCGATGCACTGCATGTACGTTTTGGCCAGGTCTGAGCATTGCAATGTCTGCTCCCGGTTCTCCTTGTAGCAGTTGAGGATCTGGGACTGCAGGTTGATGCACACAGGCTCGGTGTTCCTTGCTCTGTCGACACACACAGGTCAGCTGTCAGCCCAGAGGTCATCAAAGTGACACAGCTTAAGGATTTTTATTAGAACACAGCAAGCAACATGTCTAACATTACTACACTGTATGATCAGTCACATTGTATTTTTGTGAAAATCATTTCAGGTGATTGATGCAGTGATGAGCCATCATTCAGGTTTTGAGCCTCACCTGTTTAAAACAAATTCTATAATAATAATAATAATACATTTAAAAAATGCCTGTTTTGCAAGTAATTCTGGCATTAATTTGTGTCACATATCAGTTTAGCAAACAATGTAAAAAATGTAAAATGTCAAAATGTCCTTGAGTTAATAAAGAAGCCTAGCTCAGTGCTTTCTGTGGTGGAGGGGCAGCCAGGTAAAACACAGAGTGTAGGCGTGCTTCATCTTCTCTGGTTGTGCAGTGATTGACACAGTTTGTGAGTAAATTGATGCACTGTCCACAGGACATGTTGATGCCACTGAACCAAGGCAGAGAAACCTTAACACTGCACACGTGATGCAGGCATGCGACATAGTCGCTGCTCATGTGCACTTAATTGCGGCTAAGTTGGTAGACATCTAGTTTTCCTCCAGTATGTACATTCCTTTCCGACCGCAGAACTCGTGTGCTACCTTATCAATTTACACACAATACCCCATAATGACAAAACAAAAAAAAGTTATACATTTAGCAAATTTATACAAATAAAAAAAACAGAAATATCACATTTACATAAGTATTCAGACACTTCACTCAGTACTTTGTTGAAGCACTTTTGGCAGCAATTACAGCCTCGAGTCTTCTTGGGTATGATGCTACAAGCTTGGCACACCTGTATTTGGGGAGTTTCTCCTATTCTTCTCTGCAGATCCTCTCAAGCTCTGTCAGGTTGGATGGGAAGCATTGCTGCACAGCTATTTTCAGTTCTCTCCAGAGATGTTCGATTAGGTTCAAGTCCGGGCTCTGGCTGGGCCACTCAAGGACATTCAGAGACTTTTCCAGAACCAACTCCTGTGTTGTCTTGGCTGTGTGCTTAGGGTTGTTGTCCTGTTAGAAGGTGAATCTTTGCCCCAGTTTGAGGTCCTGAGCTCTCTGGGGCAGGTTTTCATCAAGGATCTCTCTGTACTTTGCTCTGTTAATCTTTGCCTCGATCCTGACTAGTTTCCTACTGTAGTCCCTGCCGCTGAAAAACATCCCCACAGGATGATGCCGCCACCACCACCACGCTTCACCATAGGGATGGTGCCAGGATTCCTCCAGACGTGACACTTGGCATTCAGGCCAAAGAGTTCAATCTTGGTTTCATCAGACCAGAGAATCTTGTTTCTCATGGTCTGAGAGTCTTTAGGTGCCTTTTGGCAAACTGCAAACGGTCTGTCATGTGCCTTTCCTGAGGAGTGGCTTCCGTCTGGCCACTCTACCATAAAGGCATGATTGGTGGAGAGCTGCAGAGGTGGTTGTCCTCCCATTTCCACAGAGGAACTCTGGAGCTCTGTCAGAGAGACCATCTTGTTCTTGGTCACCTCCCTGACTAAGGCCCTTCTCTCCAGTTTGCTCAGTTTGGCCAGCTCTAGGAAGAGTCTTGGTGGTTCCAAACTTCTTCCATATAAGAATGATGGAGGCCACTGTATTATTAGGGACCTTCAATGCTGCAGACATTTTTTGGTACCCTTCCCCCAGACCTGTGCCTCAAAACAATGCTGTCTTGGAGCTCTACGGACAATTCCTTTTACCTCATGGCTTGGTTTTTGCTCTGACATGCACTGTCAACTGTGGGGCCTTATATAGACAGGTGTGTGCCTTTCCAAATCATGTACAATCAATTGAATTTACCACAGGCGGACTCTCAAACATCTCAAAGATGATCAATGCAAACAGGATGCACCTGAGCTCAAAGGATAGCAAAGGGTCTGAATACTTATGTAAATAAGGTATCTGTTTTTATATTTAATACATTTGCAAAATGTGGAAAAAGTCAAGGGGCCTGAAAACTTTCCGAAGGCCCTGTATGTCTTGTATGATGCTGCATAAATGATATGCCGGGGATATATGTATACTGTAACTAAGAAAGTAATACTAAGTGTATGTTGTGTAGTAAGCTGTTAGTAGCCATGTGTCTCACTCTAAGAATGTAGGCGCTCTCCCCCTCAGAACTTAGCCTACTGTTCTGATTAGGTGGTACACATGTAGCCTGTTTTAGAGAAATGTCATCATCGAATATAGTGAGTGCATTTTTTGCTTGCTTATGTGCCCTTATTATTTAGCCTACTATTCTGACTTGGTGTACAGGGAGAATACTGTAAGAACAGCCCATATTCTGAATTATATCGCTGTCCATTTCAAAAGTGCTGAACGCATAGGAATATCTCAGCTCGTCCATCTCAGCTTGCTCATGTCTTAATCGAAATTACAGCTTGCCTCTTATCCGAACATCATTCCCTTATGTCATAGCTTGTACATCTACATTGTTATATTGCTTATATAGGTATATCTCAGTATCTTATTCATCATTTTAGGCAATGTTAGATTTATGCATTCATTGTTTTGCTTACTTTGTGTATTATAATTAGCTCATGTGCTTTCTCCACGAGGAGTGCATACGATATAAAGTTGTTGGGTCTGTAACCATGAGGAGGGATACTATATAATGTTGTTGGGTCTGTAACCATGAGGAGGGGATACTATATAATGTTGTTGGGTCTGTAACCATGAGGAGGGATACTATATAATGTTGTTGGGTCTGTAACCATGAGGAGGGATACTATATAATGTTGTTGGGTCTGTAACCATGAGGAGGGATACTATATAATGTTGTTGGGTCTGTAACCATGAGGAGGGATACTATATATGTTGTTGGTCTGTAACCATGAGGAGGAGATACTAATAATGTTGTTGGGTCTGTAACCATGAGGAGGGGATACTATATAATGTTGTTGGGTCTGTAACCATGAGGAGGGGATACTATATAATGTTGTTGGGTCTGTAACCATGAGGAGGGGATACTATATAATGTTGTTGGGTCTGTAACCATGAGGAGGGGATACTATATAATGTTGTTGGGTCTGTAACCATGAGGAGGGATACTATATAATGTTGTTGGGTCTGTAACCATGAGGAGGGGATACTATATAATGTTGTTGGGTCTGTAACCATGAGGAGGGATACTATATAATGTTGTTGGGTCTGTAACCATGAGGAGGGATACTATATAATGTTGTTGGGTCTGTAACCATGAGGAGGGGATACTATATAATGTTGTTGGGTCTGTAACCATGAGGAGGGGATACTATATAATGTTGTTGGTCTGTAACCATGAGGAGGGATACTATATAATGTTGTTGGGTCTGTAACCATGAGGAGGGATACTATATAATGTTGTTGGGTCTGTAACCATGAGGAGGGATACTATATAATGTTATTGGGTCTGTAACCATGAGGAGGGGATACTATATAATGTTGTTGGGTCTGTTACCATGAGGAGGGATACTATATAATGTTGTTGGGTCTGTAACCATGAGGAGGGGTACTATATAATGTTGTTGGGTCTGTAACCATGAGGAGGGATACTATATAATGTTGTTGGGTCTGTAACCATGAGGAGGGGATACTATATATGTTGTTGGGTCTGTAACCATGAGGAGGGATACATATAATGTTGTTGGGTCTGTAACCATGAGGAGGGATACTATATAATGTTGTTGGGTCTGTAACCATGAGGAGGGATACTATATAATGTGTTGGGTCTGTAACCATGAGGAGGGATACTATATAATGTTGTTGGGTCTGTAACCATGAGGAGGGATACTATAATGTTGTTGGGTCTGTAACCATGAGGAGGGATACTATATAATGTTGTTGGGTCTGTAACCATGAGGAGGGATACTATATAATGTTGTTGGGTCTGTAACCATGAGGAGGGATACTATATAATGTTGTTGGGTCTGTAACCATGAGGAGGGATACTATATAATGTTGTTGGGTCTGTAACCATGAGGAGGATACTATATAATGTTGTTGGGTCTGTAACCATGAGGAGATACTATATAATGTTGTTGGGTCTGTAACCATGAGGAGGATACTATATAATGTTGTTGGGTCTGTAACCATGAGGAGGTACTATATAATGTGTGGGTGTAACCATGAGGAGTGATACTATAATGTTGTTGGGTCTGTAACCATGAGGAGTGATACTATATAATGTTGTTGGGTCTGTAACCATGAGGAGTGATACTATATAATGTTGTTGGGTCTGTAACCATGAGAGGGGATACTATATAATGTTGTTGGGTCTGTAACCATGAGGAGGATACTATATAATGTTGTTGGGTCTGTAACCATGAGGAGGGATACTATATAATGTTGTTGGGTCTGTAACCATGAGGAGGGATACTATATAATGTTGTTGGGTCTGTAACCATGAGGAGGGATACTATATAATGTTGTTGGGTCTGTAACCATGAGGAGGAGATACTATATAATGTTGTTGGGTCTGTAACCATGAGGAGGGGATACTATATAATGTTGTTGGGTCTGTAACCATGAGGAGGGGATACTATAATGTTGTTGGGTCTGTAACCATGAGGAGGGGATACTATATAATGTTGTTGGGTCTGTAACCATGAGGAGGGGATACTATATAATGTTGTTGGGTCTGTAACATGAGGAGGGGACTATATGTTGTTGGGTCTGTAACCATGAGGAGGGATACTATATAATGTTGTTGGGTCTGTAACCATGAGGAGGGGATACTATATAATGTTGTTGGGTCTGTAACCATGAGGAGGGATACTATATAATGTTGTTGGGTCTGTAACCATGAGGAGGGATACTATATAATGTTGGGTCTGTAACCATGAGGAGGGGATACTATATAATGTTGTTGGGTCTGTAACCATGAGGAGGGATACTATAAATGTTGTTGGGTCTGTAACCATGAGGAGGGATACTATATAATGTTGTTGGGTCTGTAACATGAGGAGGGGGATACTATATAATGTTGTTGGGTCTGTAACCATGAGGAGGGATACTATATAATGTTGTTGGGTCTGTAACCATGAGGAGGGATACTATATAATGTTGTTGGGTCTGAACCATGAGGAGGGATACTATATAATGGTTGGGTCTGTAACCATGAGGAGGGATACTATATAATGTTGTTGGGTCTGTAACCATGAGGAGGGATACTATATAATGTGTTTGGGGTCTGTAACCATGAGGAGGGGATACTATATAATGTGTTGGGTCCTGTAACCATGAGGAGGGATACTATATAATGTTGTTGGGGTCCTGTACCATGAGGAGGGGATACTATATAATGTTGTTGGGTCTGTACCATGAGGAGGGATACTATATAATGTTGTTGGGTCTGTAACCATGAGGAGGTGATACTATATAATGTTGTTGGGTCTGTAACCATGAGGAGGGATACTATATAATGTTGTTGGGTCTGTAACCATGAGGAGGGATACTATATAATGTTGTTGGGTCTGTAACCATGAGGAGGGGATACTATATAATGTTGTTGGGTCTGTAACCATGAGGAGGGATACTATATAATGTTGTTGGGTCTGTAACCATGAGGAGGTGATACTATATAATGTTGTTGGGTTCTGTAACCTGAGGAGGGATACTATATAATGTTGTTGGGTCTGTAACCATGAGGAGGGATACTATATAATGTTGTTGGGTCTGTAACCATGAGGAGGGGATACTATATAATGTTGTTGGGTCTGTAACCATGAGGAGGGGATACTATATAATGTTGTTGGGTCTGTAACCATGAGGAGGGATACTATATAATGTTGTTGGGTCTGTAACATGAGGAGTGATACTATATAATGTTGTTGGGTCTGTACCATGAGGAGGATACTATATAATGTTGTTGGGTCTGTAACCATGAGGAGGATACTATATGTTGTTGGGTCTGTAACCATGAGGAAGGATACTATATAATGTTGTTGGGTCTGTAACCATGAGGAGGGATTACATATAATGTTGTTGGGTCTGTAACCATGAGGAGATACTATATAATGTTGTTGGGTCTGTAACCATGAGGAGGGGATACTATAATGTTGTTGGGTCTGTAACCATGAGGAGGGATACTATATAATGTTGTTGGGTCTGTAACCATGAGGAGGGATACTATATAATGTTGTTGGGTCTGTAACCATGAGGAGGGGGATACTATATAATGTTGTTGGGTCTGTAACCATGAGGATGATAATATATAATGTGTTGGGTCTGTAAACATGAGGAGGGATACTATATAATGTTGTTGGGTCTGTAACCATGAGGAGGGATATATATAATGTTGTTGGGTCTGTAACCATGAGGAGGGATACTATATAATGTTGTTGGGTCTGTAACCATGAGGAGGGATATAACGTTGTTGGGTCTGTAACCATGAGGAGGGATACTATATAACGTTGTTGGGTCTGTAACCATGAGGAGGGGATACTATATAATGTTGTTGGGTCTGTAACCATGAGGAGGGATACTATATAACGTTGTTGGGTCTGTAACCATGAGGAGGGATATATAACGTTGTTGGGTCTGTAACCATGAGGAGGGATACTATATAATGTTGTTGGGTCTGTAACCATGAGAAAGGGATACTATATAATGTTGTTGGGTCTGTAACCATGAGGAGGAGATACTATATAATGTTGTTGGGTCTGTAACCATGAGGAGGGATACTATATAATGTTGTTGGGTCTGTAACCATGAGGAAGGGATACTATATAATGTTGTTGGGTCTGTAACCATGAGGAGGGGATACTATATAATGTTGTTGGGTCTGTAACCAGTGAGGAGGTGATCTCTATCTAATGTTGTTGGTCTGTAACCATGAGGAGGGATACTATATACTGTTGTTGGGTCGTGTAACCATGAGGAGGAGGATACTATATCATGGTGTGTTGGGTCTGTAACCATGAGGAGGGGATACTATAGTTAAAAAAAATTGGTTTTTTTTGGGTCTGTACCATGAGGAAGTGGATACTATATAATGTGTTGGGTCTGTACCCTGAGGAGAAGGGAGATACTCTATAATGTTGTTAGGGTGTCGTGTAACCATGAAGGAGGAGATACTATATAATGTTTGTTTGGGTCTGTAACCATGAGGAGGGAGATACTCTATAATGTTGTTGGGTCTGTAAACCATGAGGAAGGGATCACATATAATGATTGTTGGTGTCTGGTACCATGAGGGAGGAAGATACTATATAATGTTTGTTGGGGTCTGTAACCATGAGAGAGGGAATACTATATAGTGTTGTTGGGTCTGTAAACCATCGAGGAGGGATACTATATACATGTTGTTGGGTCTGTAACCAGTGAGGAGGGATACTATAATGTTGTGGGTCTGTAACCATGAGGAGGGATACTATATAATGTTGTTGGGTCTGTAACCATGAGGAGGGATACTATATAATGTTGTTGGGTCTGTAACATGAGGAGGGATACTATATAATGTTGTTGGGTCTGTAACCATGAGGAGGGATACTATATAATGTTGTTGGGTCTGTAACCATGAGGAGGGATACTATATAATGTTGTTGGGTCTGTAACCATGAGGAGGGATACTATATAATGTTGTTGGGTCTGTAACCATGAGGAGGGATACTATATAATGTTGTTGGGTCTGTAACCATGAGGAGGGGATACTATATAATGTTGTTGGGTCTGTAACCATGAGGAGGGGATACTTATATGTTGTTGGGTCTGTAACCATGAGGAGGGATACTGTATAATGTTGTTGGGTCTGTAACCATGAGGAGGGATACTGTATAATGTTGTTGGGTCTGTAACCATGAGGAGGGATACTATATAATGTTGTTGGGTCTGTAACCATGAGGAGGGATACTATATAATGTTGTTGGGTCTGTAACCATGAGGAGGGATACTATATAATGTGTTGGGTCTGTAACCATGAGGAGGGATACTATATAATGTTGTTGGGTCTGTAACCATGAGGAGGGGATACTATATAATGTGTTGGGTCTGTAACCATGAGGAGGGATACTATATAATGTTGTGGGTCTGTAACCATGAGGAGGGATACTAATAATGTTGTTGGGTCTGTAACCATGAGGAGGGGAAACAATAATGTGTTGGGTCTGTAACCATGAGGAGGGATACTATATAATGTTGTTGGGTCTGTAACCATGAGGAGGGATACTATATAATGTTGTTGGGTCTGTAACCATGAGGAGGGATACTATATAATGTTGTTGGGTCTGTAACCATGAGGAGGGATACTATATAATGTTGGGGTCTGAACCATGAGGAGGGATACTATATAATGTTGTTGGGTCTGTAACCATGAGGGTAGGGATACTATATAATGTTGTTGGGTCGTAACCATGAGGAGGGGATACTATAATGTGTTGGGTCTGTAACCATGAGGAGGGATACTATATAATGTTGTTGGGTCTGTAACCATGAGGAGGGATACTATATAATGTTGTTGGGTCTGTAACCATGAGGGGAGATACTATATAATGTTGTTGGGTCTGTAACCATGAGGAGGGATACTATATAATGTTGTTGGGTCTGTAACCATGAGGAGGGATACTATATAATGTTGTTGGGTCTGTAACCATGAGGAGGGGATACTATATAATGTTGTTGGGTCTGTAACCATGAGGAGGGGATACTATATAATGTTGTTGGGTCTGTAACCATGAGGAGGGGTACTATTAATGTTGTTGGGTCTGTAACCATGAGGAGGGGATACTATATAATGTGTGTTGGTTTGTGTAACCATGAGGAGGATACTATATAATGTTGTTGGGTCTGTAACCATGAGGAGGGATACTATATAATGTTGTTGGGTCTGTAACCATGAGGAGGGATACTATATAATGTTGTTGGGTCTGTAACCATGGGAGGGATGGATATATATAATGTTGTTGGGTCTGTAACCATGAGGAGGGATACTATATAATGTTGTTGGGTCTGTAACCATGAGGAGGGATACTATATAAGTTGTTGGGTCTGTAACCATGAGGAGGAGGGATACTATATAATGTTGTTGGGTCTGTAACCATGAGGAGGATATATATAATGTTGTTGGGTCTGTAACCATGAGGAGGGATACTATATAATGTTGTGGGTCTGTAACCATGAGGAGGGATACTATATAATGTTGTTGGGTCTGTAACCATGAGGAGGGATACTATATAACGTTGTTGGGTCTGTAACCATGAGGAGGGATACTATATATGTGTTGGGTCTGTAACCATGAGGGGATACTATATAATGTTGTTGGGTCTGTAACATGAGGAGGGTGATACTATATAATGTTGTTGGGTCTGTAACCATGAGGAGGGATACTATATAATGTTGTTGGGTCTGTAACCATGAGGAGGGGATACTATATAATGTTGTTGGGTCTGAACCAGAGGAGGGAACTATATAATGTTGTTGGTCTGTAACCATGAGGAGGGGGATTACTATTAATGTTGTTGGGTCTGTAACCATGAGGAGGGTACTATATAATGTTGTTGGGTCTGTAACCATGATGAGGGGATACTATATAATGTTGTTGGGTCTGTAACCATGAGGAGGGATACTATATAATGTTGTTGGGTCTGTAACCATGAGGAGGGATACTATATAATGTTGTTGGTCTGTAACCATGAGGAGGGATACTATATAATGTTGTTGGGTCTGTAACCATGAGGAGGGATACTATATAATGTTGTTGGGTCTGTAACCATGAGGAGGGATACTATATAAGTGTGGGGTCTGTAACCATGAGGAGGGATCCTCTATATAATGTTGTTGGGTCTGTAACCATGAGGAGGGATACTATATATGTGTTGGGTCTGTAACCATGAGGAGGGGGGAGACTACTATAATGTTGTTGGGTCTGTAACCATGAGGAGGGATACTATATAATGTTGTTGGTCTGTACCATGAGGGGGATACTATATAATGTTGGGGTCTGTAACCATGAGAGGAGGGATACTATATAATGTTGTTGGGTC